>NC_031768.1:113460586-113481979 GCF_001522545.3 Parus major
CCGGGCATCTCCCGGGCCGCGGGGAGCTCGCAGCCGCCCCTCCCGAGCCGGGGATGCTTGGGCTTCTCGGGGATATCTAGGGGTGCTCGGGCATGCTCAGGGATGTTCGGGATGCTCGGGGTTCTCGGGAATGCTCAGGGATGTTCTGGGATGCTCGGGGATGCTCAGGATGCTCGGGGGTGCTCGGGGCGCTCGGGGATGCTCGGGGATGCTCAGGGATGTTCAGGGATGTTCAGGATGCTCGGGGTGCTCGGGGATGCTCGGGGATGTTCAGGGATGTTCTGGATGCTCGGGATGCTCGGGGTTCTCGGGGATGTTCAGGGATGTTCTGGGATGCTCAGGATGCTCGGGATGCTCAGGGTTCTCGGGGATGTTCAGGGATGTTCTGGGATGCTCAGGATGCTCGGGGCGCTCGGGGATGCTCAGGGATGTTCAGGATGCTCGGGGATGCTCGGGGATGTTCAGGGATGTTCTGGGATGCTCAGGATGCTCGGGGTTCTCGGGGACGTTCAGGGATGTTCAGGGATGCTCAGGGATGTTCAGGATGCTCGGGGTTCTCGGGGATGTTCAGGGATGTTCTGGGATGCTCAGGGTGCTCGGGGATGCTCGGGGTGCTCGGGGATGCTGTGCTGCCAGGGCTCCGCTGCCCAAAGCTGACCCCGGTGAGCGGGACCAGGGAAGTTGGGCGCGGGGATCCGGGCCGGGCATCCCCGGAACCTGCGGGGTGTCGGCTCCGGGCGCTCCGCGGGGCACCATGCGAGGAGCCCCCAAAACCGAGCGGCCACCTCTGTCCCCACAGCAGGAAGGGTCGGGTGACCCTAAAATCTGTGCCGAGGGGTGCGGAGTGTGGCGGCTCGGAGCGCAGGGCTGTGGTTCCGGAGGGCACCTGGGGGGATGCGGGACGCGTTTGTCCCCGGGCACGGGCAGGTCCGCGGGGCTGCGAGGAAAACTCCTGGAAACGGGAATTTACTTCTTATAAAGTAGAAAACTCCGCACCATGGAAACGGGGCTCGGCTCGCAGGAAGCCTCTCTTCCTACAGTGGGTTTCTTGTGTCAGTCAAGTGAGACGGTGAATGCAAAGTATCGGAAGAGTTCGGGGTTAGGAGAGACTGTGGGAAAGATGTAGGCAGAACCTGGCACGCCGCTGTTTCTGTCTATCCCTCTTTCGCTTGGCAAACACTGAACAGTGCGGGGAGAGGAAATAAACAAAATAAAAAGAAAAACAAAAATAAAACCCGCAAAGAAGCTGTTTATGGCGCTGGGGAGAGCATCCCGCAATTCCCAAAGGCGCTAAAGATCGATGCTTTTTGACCCGGCCAGCCTTAACCCCGCGGAGCTCCCCCAGAGCGCTGAAACCACGGGAAGGTTCCCGGTGCCAGGAACATTTAAAGGAAGGGAGGGCTCGGCCCTTGGAGGCGCTGGGATCTTCCCTCAGCTCCCGGCTGTCCCCGTCCGGGGTGCGCTCCCCTTTCCCGGGGGGTTCAGGTGCCCCTCGCTGTTCCCTGCTCACCCCTGCAGGGGAGCCGTGCCACAAACACGGGGGATTCAGGGAAATCTCCCCCAGCGGAACCCGGGGCAGAAAGCCGTGTCCAAATCCCTGGAGCGCAGACACCAGCTCTGGGATGCTCTGGAAATGCACAAAAACGCCGTCCCCGCCAGGACAGAAAGAGCCATAAAGCTGACAAAGCGCTCCCCTTCCAATCGCACCCGTGCAGAGGGAAATCGATGCTCCGGGTGTGTTCCGGGGCTGGCAATGCATAAAACATTGAGAGCACTCTTACTGCCGTGCTTATGCTGCCGATAAAGTAATGATGTTATAAAATATTAATCCTTCCCATCCGTTAACAGCGGCAAAGTTTCTCCGCGGAATCTGTCACTCCTGGAGGTGGCAGAGAGGAGTAATGGCAGCAGCTCCTCCAAATCTCTTTGTGATAACATCATAAAATCATCCCCAAGCCTTTCTGACAGCGAAGGAAGTGCCATTAAGCCATCAGATTGCCTTCCCCGTGTTTTAGTTAATTAAGGCAGGAAAAGCGGTGAGGCACTTGGATCCATACCCTGAGAGTTTAATTGCATTTGCCACTGTCACGGAGCTTTCAGATTTATTTTTTATTAATATTTGTTTCCTGGCTTGTAATAGAAATGAATGGGTTGTCTTGCTGGTGGTTAATTAGTTGAGAAAGGACATGTGAGTGATATGGATTCTAGTTATTCCTCAGCATCTGACAAAGAACTTCTTTTCCAGATCTCTAAAGGGAAAATGAGGCACGGCAATGTGACAGTAAAACTGACTCATTAGGATAAAAGTAATGGATTTTGAGATAAGATAAAGTTTTAAGTTTCAGTAATAAAATAAAATATTGGTGTCTTACTGGGTATTTCTTCCCCACTGCTGTTCAAAAGCTTTTCCCCTGACGCAAGAGCTAATGGGGCTGCCCAGGAAAATATCATCTTTATCTGCACATTACCCACCAGACTGCATTATATAAAAGTGTACTTAAAGTTCACCACCCCAATATTTTTTGTTGAATTCCAATGAACTTTCAGTTTTTACACCAAGTCCTTCTTATCTATGCTACTTGTGGCACTTGTATATAATAAATGATCTCCAAGGAAGAATAGCAATGAACTGGAGCAGATGCTCAGGTGCAGAAACAGCTTCCAAAGACATCTCAGCAACAACAGAATAATCCATTTGTTAGTGCTGGATGCAGAGCTCTCATTCCTGGACATGCATTACAGATTCTGAATAGGTTAGAAGGGTAAAATTGAGTGATAATTTGTGAAAATTTACAGATGCTCGTCACCTGAGCTCCATTCTGGGTTAGAACAGCAAGTTATTAACAAAGCACTGGAGTTACCCAGAACAGAGAGGAAGTTGCTTGGATGAATCTTGGAATTGTCTCTGAAATTACCAGTCCCTAGAAATGAACAAATGGGCAGGTTTCAGGGTTTGTAGGAATTGCTCGGGGTGAGGAGATAGATACCAAAAGGGTTTTCAGTATTTTGTGTGTTTCTCTATCCATTTATTTCTAAATGGAATATTTACGTAAGGGTTCGTCTTTTGCACTGATTTACTCCTTACTCCAGCAAAATTCCCAAATTCAGTGAATTGTGTTTTCCACAATCCAGGATTAGCCCCATAACATTTATCTTCAACTGAGAAATAGCAGATTTAAACCAAACACATGCAAGTCAGCCACAAAATATCAATTTCTAATAAGTTGAAATTTCTAATAACTTGAAATTTTCAATATAGATTTCAAAATCTCTGTTGGATTTCCCCGAGCAGGGCTAAAGCTGTGAGTTCTTTTCCTGTGTGAAATTGCCATTTTCCCCTCACAAGAATGATGAAGACAGGAGCCTCATTAATTTCTCTGCAAATCTGCTGCTGTTTGTGAACTCTTCTTGATATTTTGTTTGTGAAGGGAATGATTCTAACACACATCTGAGCTTCATCAGCGTGAAATGGCAAAAACCCTTCCTGGAAAGTCTCTTCTCATATTTGAACATCATGAAAAATGTTCATTTACAGAATTTCTTACCAGACATCTACAAATTATTATATTTTATGATATTATAGGAAGTGGAGCTGCATTTTTCTCACTGGATGATAAGACATTAAATAATTTTTTTTTCACTAGACTCTGAATGCTCAGAGGTTTATAAATTCTTTGTGATACCAAAGTTTCCTTATTGTACACTTAGAGAAAACTATTTTGCTGCAAATATTTCCAAAGGATTGTTACCAAAGCATCCAAAATTTGATTTTCACGCCTCTCCCTTCTCGCTGGATTTGAGAGCACTGTACAAGTGGGAGGCAGGGCAACATTTGGCTGGCTTCAAATGGGTAATTGAGTTAAAAATCCCTAAAAAAAGGCTGGTGCAAGATGCTCTGCAGCCCCTCAGTGAGGGAACTGCTGCTGCCTCCCTCGGTGAGTGGCTGTGCTGGCGAGGGGGAAAGGGCTACTTGGGCTTTGGGGAAACTGCCAGGGGACTCCAAAAACCAGCAGGTTGGGTCTCCCTCATCAGAACAGCCTGAACACCTCCTTGGGCAGAGGGTAGGTGAGCTGGAAAGGTGCAGGACAGCCCCAGACATGCCAGACTGAAGGGGAGTTTGCAGAGCCAGGCAGGGTTTAACAAAAAGCGAAGGGTGCGGTGTCCTGTGCCCCCTGTCCCCAAAGGGGAGGTCCCGAGGCCAGGAAAGGCAAACTGAGCCAGGCAGGCCAGCTTTGTCCAGCTTGGACCAGAGCTGGGCTGGTTTAGGCAGGGCTGAGGGAGAGAAAAACGCCCAGAAAGGTGTGATGAAGTCCAAGAGAAGCATAGCAGTGCTGCATTTCCCGGGGGCTCGGCGGTGAGCGTGGCGAGTCCCCTCGCTGTCTCTGAGCAGCCACTGGACCGTGGGATGGGAACTGGGGCCTGTTCTGGGGCAGTTCCTGGCTTCCAGGACTTTCCAGGGACTCCCACACAGAAGCTGTCCCCTCCAGAAGGGACATGGGACCCCCGGGAGCCTCCCTTGTGTGGCCCCAGGAGCGGCTCCCAGGCTCCATGGAGTCCTGGCAGCCACAGGATCGCCCAAATTCCTCCCAGGGAGGAGAGTTTGACATCAGGTGCTTTGGGCAGGAGGAACCTTCCTTACAAACAGGGTGGAAAGTGGTTCCCCAGAGCTTCTCTATTGGCCAGCAGCCTGTGTGTGGTGTCCAGGTGTGGTGACCAGCTCTTAGTTCCCCTGGCTTCCCCACAGCACCCAACTCACAGGGCATTTCCCTCAGCAGCTCTAAGCTCCTCCATATGGCCCTGTCCTCTCTCAACATTTTCCATTTGGGCTGGAAGTACAATTCCAATGCTGTTTTTTCATTACAGTCTGTTTGTATGTCCTGGTCAGTAATAAAGCTTAAATCCTGCTCCCCCCCTCAATACTTTAAACAACTGCCTCTAATCTTCTTTTCTCAGAAAGGCTTGATTTGACCAACTAAACTATAGATTGTACTGCAGCAAAAGAAACAAATCCCATCCCAGAACTGATTACTTTTACTGCACAGCTTTGGGGCTGTGAGCAGCAAGCCCAGTCTGTCCTAGTTTGGGTTGACTTTAGATTTTAGTTTGCAGTAATGAGTTTATGATCTTGGGCAAGCTTTGCAGTGGGAGGTTATTACCCTTCCCTCTCTCTCCCTGCTGAAGGTTATAGGGTATTTTCCAGGAAATGATGAGCTCTCAAACCATGAATTTGCTTTCTCAGGACAAAATCAAAATTCCAAATTAAAACAGCTTCATTATTCCACATTGGCATTGTTTTCACCTCAGCTACAGGAGCCAGTATCTGATAGGGCTGTTAAAGTAACTTCTTCTTTTCTTTGCTTTTCTTTTTTTTAATTCCTCTGACAGTGCAGAAGGTTCCTTAAATACCCGTAGAGCTTCACTAAATTAGGCTGGCACAAAATGGCACGGGAAGTGGGAATTGTTTCTGTGGCCAAAGAGGCAGAACTGGTGTCAAAGGCTCAGTTTTGAGCTTCTTTTCTCGGTCCATCAGGCTTTTTGCAATCACACCTCCCAGTTGGGTTGTTTAGGTTGGTTTTTTTCCTCCTTCAAGCTTTCAGACCGCACAAGTTTAAGAGAGGAGAGTTATAAATTCTTTTAGCACTGAGACTGTTCCCACATTCTGCCCCCGGCTCTGCACACCCAAACCTGGCCTAGTTCAAGGCAAATCCAAAAAATTCTGTTTGCAGCACACAGGTTCTGGCTGGGCTCCAGGAGCAGCCCCCTCCTGGTGCCACCAGGGTCCTGGTGGAGCCTGCCTGCGTGGAAGTGACAGTCAGAGAGCAGAGACACCTCCCAAAATGCAGAGTTTGGGTGAGCAAACAGCACAAGTCCCCAGGATGGGGCACTGGAGACATCCCCCAGCTCCTGGGCTCTGCTCTGGCTCTCGGCTGGGGCAGCATCACTTCAGACATGGCAAAACACAGCCAGAGCCTCTCAGAGAAATAACACAGGCTGCTCAGTTCCACGTGCCCAGGGCACACCAGCAGGGACAGACATTCAGCTCTGCTCTTCATCCAAGAGTTTGGGGGGAAGAAATCTGTTTTAGAAGGATAACATCTGGCAGCTGTAAGAAAAGAACTGTTTGAAGATTCCAGTTTATTGTCCCCCTCCTGTGGGGAGAGGGAAGGAGCAGAGCCCTGCCAGGTTGTTCTGGATTGGAAAAGTCAGGTTTAGTGTGGTTTGGCCAGACAATGCTGAGAAGAAAAATTTCTACACCTGAAATGCTTGGATGGTACAGTTAGAAGGCAAATCCACGGAAATTTGGGCTTTTGGGGTCTTACAGTGCAAATTTTCCCCCCCATTTTGACATTTCCACAGACTTCTCCACTATGGCACACAGGCCCTCTGTATTTTGGACACAGCAGCAGTGTCTTGGCTTTGGAGCCCTTTCCAGAAGGGTGTTGTGCACTTTGGGAATGAAGGTAAGGAAGGATTTTCCTGGCCTGTAGCTCACTGGCAAACACAGAATTACCATGACTTGTTCTCTTACACCCTGCCTGTTCCAGCACCTCTTCTGCTCCCAGCAGGATCTGAGCAGAGGCTTTTGGAGCACCCACAGGGATGGGGGATGTGCCTCCAAACCCTGAGGTCTCCACCAAAGCTGCACATGTGCTGGTGCACTGCTCCAGCCAGGCTGGCTGGGGTGAGCTGTGGCTTTGGGAAAGGCTCAGCCCAGTGCTCACAGCCCTCGGCTTTCACCTCCTGGTGAAGATCTGGAGAACTGGAAACTGGATGCACTGACATGTAAACACCCAGAGGGAAAACAACCCCAAAAACGCAGCTCCTGCTTCCCCAGAAATAACCCTTTCTGCACTCACACTCAGGAGAAAATCCAATAAAAGCAAATCCATCTCAGAACTCCTTGCTGTGGCACAAGGAGCTTTCTCCTGAGCGTCCTGGGGCACAGCCATTCCCACAAAGGGTGTGGATGAGGGAGGGGGAACGGGAGGAATTTCAGGAGGAACAGTCACTTCATTTTCCAGGATCTGCCAATGAATCCCGATTTCCTTGGCACAGCCCCAGGGGATTAATGGGGATTAATCCTGTGAGCCAGGATCAGGCAGAGCTGTGCCTATCAGCACTCAGAGCAGACTCAAAACTCCCTTTGATCGTGCCACTGTCACACAGGAGCCTGCCTGGGAGTTAGGTCAGGTTTGGAGCTGCCCTACACTTTTCCAGGGACTGAAAATGCTGGGGCTGGGCACTTGAGATGCCTTGTGAATAACCTGAGCAGTGGGTCACAGCTCAGCTGGCTGCAGGAAATAACACAGCAAAACCCACCAAGAACTGTTAAGCAAACCACAAATTAGCCACAGCAGAATTCCTCCCTGAAATTTGGAGAATGAATTACAATTTCTGACGGAAATATTTTTGTTTTGCTTTGGTTTTGGTTGCTTTGGTTTTGGTTGCTTTTCTTCATCTTAGAATTCAGAAAGAGAATAGGAAATTACTTTAAAATCACAGGGATGATCCTTCCCAGCCTGTTGGAATGGGAATGAGTAAGTACAGGGCACAAGAAGGACGTGGAGTCACTGCTGGGCTGTTTTCACTCAGAATTGTTCAGATGTGTTTGTTGTGATAAACTGGGTTTGTGCCAAGCAGCTCGGAGCCTGTGTGGGTGCAGGGAGAGTTTGGGCTCCTGGGTGTCAGTGCAAGGGCAGCAGTCAGACTGGATGATCCCCATGGAGCCCTTCCAGCTCAGCATGTTCTGTGATTCCCAGCAAAATGGCTTCACAGGGTGCTGAACCCCCCAGTTATTTGCCTCTACTTGCAAATATTAAATGCAAAATGCCACAGCAAAAGGCTGCAGTAAAGGAGGCAGGAATCTGGTGGAACTGGTGCACGGCTGGGTGACAGAAGTGGGATTTTGGAGTTGCTCAGTCAACATTAGTGTGGTGTCTCCCCATCCTCTGGGCTTTCACTTTTAAATCTTTTGTGTTTATAGAAAAGGTTTGAGTCCAGCTCTCTGTCCCCGTGTGGAACACAGCCAGAAATGTCCTCTGAGCTTCCCAGCCTGTCCCTGCTGCCCCTTCCCTCCTCAGCTGCCCTGTCACCTGCTCCGTGCCTGAGCTGTGCCCTGCCACCGAGGCCACTTCCAGAGTTCTCCTGGAAAAATGATGTCTTTCTTCTCGCTATCTCTGATCCAACAACTTGTACACAAAAAGCTTTTTATTCTTCCGGCGCCACTTCCTTTCAGCTGTGCCAAACCACCCCAAAACCTTATCAGTGGGGCACTGCAGCTGCAGTTTAATGTGAGCTCCCTCTTCCCTGACTATCTCAGAAAGTTCCAAATTGTTTACTTATCTGCCAGAAACACACACCGAGGGGAGTTCAGGCTCTGCTGCCCAAGGTGCATTTTAAATCACGGGGAGAACTGCTTCAGATATTTCACATTACATCTCCCAGCTTTATCTGCCGCTGTAAATGATGAGGCTGCTCCATTGAGCTGAATGAAGATTAAATTTTTGAGCAGTGTTTTCTGAAGAATGGAGATTTTTCTCTCTGAAATGAAGAGCCTGTCGTGCCCCAGCGTGGCTGCCCAAGCCTTTCCTTCCCCATCAGGCACAGGCAGCTCCCAGGGGCTGAGCCTGTCCTGACATTAAAGGCATCTGCAGATGGAGTGAGGGTGGGATGTGCCCTGCACAGCAAATGCTCTGGGGAGCTTCAGTCCCTCTGCTGACCTGCAGACATCCCAGCTGCCGTGAGGGAGAGGTAGCTGGGGAAATGTACCCTGGGCTGTGCGCAGCCCTTCCCTTCACACACCCCAGGGACGTGGATTTTTAAATAAACCATTTTTAAATAAACCATTGCTTGCAGCAGCTCCCACCCAGGCTGAATTCCTGGCTCCAGCCCTCTCCTCTGAGCTCTCCAGCATGGGAAGATCCCAGCCTGGCTTTGCTTGTTTTGTGCCTGACACACACCCCTGGGAGAGAGCTGAGTGGGTGCCTCCTTTAAAAATACACAGCACCGATGGGATCCAGTGTGGGAACAGTTTTGTTGCCTCTTTTGGAGCTGAATTTAGTGCCTGGTCTCCCATGGGTGCCCACAAAAGCCAGAGAACGCAGCAGCCCCCAGTGCTGCTGGCTGGAAACTGCAGCACAATCCTGAGCTGGGCAGGTCCTGGTGCTCCAGGGTGGGAAGGGCTCCCCATGGCCACATCTGGGCTCCCCATGGCCATTTCTGGGCTCCCCATGGCCACATCTGGGCTCCCCATGGCCACATCTGGGCTCCCCATGGCAACTTCTGGGCTCCCCATGCCCACATCTGGGCTCCCCATGGCCACTTCTGGGCTCCCCATGGCCACTTCTGGGCTCTCCATGGCCACTTCTGGGTTCCCCATGGCCACATCTGGGCTCCCCATGGCCACATCTGGGTTCCCCATGGCCACATCTGGGCTCCCCATGGCCACATCTGGGTTCCCCACTCCCACCCAGCCCTCTGCAGAGCTGCCCCAGGCCCAGCACAGGGAGCACCTGGAGCTGCTGGAGCCAGCCCAGAGGGGACACCAGGATGGGCAGAGGGATGGAGCAGCTCTGCTGGCAGGGCTGGGATTGCTCAGCCTGGACACAGGGCTTTGGGGTGACCTCACTGTGGCCTTGCAGTGCCTGAAGGGAGCCCACAGGAAAGATGGAGAGAGACTTTGGAAAAGAGCCTGGAGTGCCAGGACACAGGGAACAGCTTCCCACTGCCAGATGGCAGGGCTAGATGGGATATTGGGAATTGTGGGAGTGGTGAGACCCTGTCATGAATGGAATTTCCCCAGAGGCTGTGGCTGCCCCTGGATCCCTGGCAGGGTCCAAGGCCAGGTTGGACAGGGCTTGGAGCAGCCTGGGACAGTGAAAGTGTCCCTGCCATGGCAGGGGATGGGATGGGATGGGAATCAGGCTGCCCCACAGACAGGAGCTCTCCCGGTTTTCCAGGGTGTACTGAAATACATTGCACAGCAGAGGAAGAACAATTCTCTCCTTCCCTCCTCAGCCTTTAATTCCCCCTGCTCGGTGTGACAGCTGCTGCTTTAGGATGACTCGTGTGCTAATCGATTTCTACAGGTCCTTGAGCGAGGATGAGGAGATCCCACCTTTCCCACTCTGCCCAGAGGGGATTTCAGGGAGCTGCTGCAGGAATCTCTGCAGGACTGAGCAGGAAGGGGAGGCAGAGAGGAGCTGCCCCCATCACCTCTGTGCTGCTCAGGCAGGGGAGGTGTGAAGCTTAGCCTGGGGAAAGGTGGTGCTTTAATTTGCTTTGTTTCTCCCTACCCAAACCTATTTCCATTGGAAAAAATTCAATTAGTGTTGCCCCAGCTGAGCCTGCTTTGCCCATGGCAGTAGCCATTGAACCATCTCTCTGTCTTATTCCTGACCCAGCTTTTCCATCCAGGTTTTGGATGGAAACACATCCTTGTGTCCTGGCGAGGAGAGGCAGTGAAAGAGCCCTCGGGAGGTCGTCACCCCTCCACAATTAGGAACAATTGAGAGCTGTTCTTTCCCTGGCATGTTTATTGGAGTTGATGACTTTCAGCAAGTCCCTAATAAGAAGAGTGTGAAGCTTTTAGCTGGGGCTGAGCTGCTCTGTGGTACCAGAGCATCTGCACAGTGAGAACTGGGGGGTTCAAAGGATTTAAATAAGGTAAAGCGGAGCAAACTTTGCTGGGGAGCTTTAATTAATGCTAAAATTCCAGACTTTTATGTCTGCACTCATCTGTTTGCAACACCAAGAGTGTATTTTATGGCAGTTCTTACAACGAGGCTCAATCCCCACTAAGGAAAGCGGTGCCAACAAGCTCATGCCTCATATTTAAAATCACTTTTTACTGTGCCAGTGCTAAAGAAAGGGGGTACAGGCTTTCAAAGAGCCAAAACTTGGTCCTTGTCCCATGGGAGTCACCTTGTTAAAAACCTCATTGGCCACAGGTAGAGCTCAATGAATTCACATCCAGCTTCTCCAGGAAGCTTCAGTGATGGGAGCTTTAAATTTAGCAAATTTAACTGCAAAACTTCTTTCAAATCCAAGCCCTCGCTCTTATCTGTGAGTGCTTAGAGAAAATCTGTGAGAAAATTGGGTACAAAATCATCTCTTCTGGCTCCCTGCCCTTTGTCTTAAGTGGCAGAACACTTTTTCTCCAAAAAAAAAAAAAAGGAAGAACAAATGACCCAAAGACTCCTTTAGCTCTGCCTGTGCCAGAGTCAATGGAGCTGCAGCAGTTTATAGTGATGAGGTTCTGGCAAGTGCATTATTCTGGCAGAAGAGAACAGTTGGGCAATTTACTGCAGCTCATCCAAACTGCAAATGAAGGTTCTGTATTCCCTCAGTTTGAGGAAATCAGCAGGAAAAGACCTCCTCCTATTTTTTTTATCTCCAGCCTCTGATTTTGCCAAGGTTTCCCAATTCTGCAAAGGTTTCCTTCTCTGCCCTGCCTTTCTCACCACGGCAGAGGCAGGGAAAGGACACCAAAATTCCCTGGCTTGTAGGAAGAACCAGTGCTGTTGGGTGTGAGCTATTCCAGCTAGGATGGAATGAAGAAGCTGGAATGTCTTTTAGCCACAGTCTCTAGAAATAACGTTGTTGTTGTTGTTGTGGTTGTTGATGTGGTTGTTGTTGATGATGATGATGATGGTGGTGATGATGATGATGATGATTATTATCGTTATTATTATTATTATTATTATTATTATTATTATTATTATTATTATTATTATTATTGTTGTTATTATTATTATTATTATTATTATTATTATTATTATTATTATAATATCATCCCATGCCAGGGCAATGAGCAGTAAAAGCACAAACCTCTCTTTAGATAGAAAAAAGGTATTATTAGGAAAGATTGTGTCCCTGCTCAGTACAGCTCGGCACAGAGCTGCCGGTTCTGTACACAAATATATCAAACAGGGTCAAGCATGACACAGTTCTGGTGTCATGCTGAATTCGTGCTGGAGCTAATATTGTTACAGCCCCGTTGTGGCTGACATAAACCTGTCACTTCTTCAGGAGGGTGATTCATGAGAGACACGGGAGAATCAATGGAGATAAAAATAGGGAATGCAGTAACAGCATCCATCTCATCACCATTTTGCTCGTATTACACTGAGTAACCTGATTAAAAGGGTCATATTTAAACATCATCTGGCACAACTGCTCAGAGAAGTGAGAGTGGGAGAGGAGGAGCCCAAAGTGGGGAACCTGGGAGGTGGGGAATCCATCAGCCTGCACAGGGCAGCAGCAGCAGAGGAGGAAAGGGGACAGTGGGCAGCCCCCACCATTCCCAAAGCCTGGACTCAGCTGAAGAGCTGCTGGCCACATCCCTGCTTGGACAGAGCCAAAGTGAAATCCAAAAGGCTCATTGAGGTGTGCTACAAAGTAGAAAATCCCCTTTGTATTAATGTCTAGTGAATATTCAAAGAAAACAAAACTCTCCAGAATCAACCTCTAAATGCGCACGGATAATTTTCCCTAGAAAATCTCTCTGCAAAAGGCACTTAAAGTGTTTGGATTAACCTTGCCCATGAATTAGCTTGTCCTAGAACAGCCAAAATACAGGTTTTCCCATTCTGCACTCTCTGAAGATGTAGAATCAGAACCAAAGTTGCACATGAAGCTTGTGCTTTTGCTGAAGATTAGGTGTGGGGGGATCCTCATTCCTGCAGGGTTAAGGTGTGGTGCTGCTTCCATCTGAGCCATGCAGAAATACAGCAACACCCCCTTCCTTCCCTGCTGCCTGGGAAGAGCTTGGACAGCAACTCCTGGAGCACCAGGAGCTCAGCTCTCTCTTCATTAGAGGCAAACCTGTCCCGGGGTCTGAGCACGGGCAGCTCAGGCGTGTGCTGGTGCTGGTTATTCCCAAAGTGGGATCTGCATCCTCTCTAGAGCCCAGTTTGCACCCATCAGCTGGGGATGATGAGCACGAAATGGAAGAGAGAATTTCCCTCTCCCCTTCTGGAGGTGCTGTTTTTTCTGGGATTCAGGATGGCAGTCCTGCAGTAGCTCTGAACTGCAGGCTTGCAATCTCCTGTCATCACGGGCTCAAGCACCGGCACACAAAGGGGATAAAGAGAAGGAGATAGAAGGGGAAAAGTCTCAGATAAGAGGGAATTGGCAGGTTGATGATAATCTTAAATACGTGGGACTGTGTTTGTGCCTGGTTTCTAGTGGAACTCCAGTGCTTTCCAGCATGCAGCACGATTAACAGATTACAGGGTGTGGGATTTAGTGCCAGCACTGTCAGGAAATTCTCAAACACTCTTCTCTTATCCTGGCACATGGTGCTGTGCCCCAGACTTGAGAGAACACTGCAGTGGCAACTCATGGGGATGTGCTCTGAAAACCTCCAAGGCAGTACCAGAAACCAGGAGGATTTCTCCTTTTCCCTTTCCAGGATACCTTGGAGTTAAGACTCAAAGACGTTCCGCGTTTCTTGCCAGGGTGAGGAAAAGCTGTGGCCCAGCTCTGGGGAAAACAGGGAGTTTCCTGCCTTTGGAAGGGTTAGAACTGAGGTGAGTGGCAGTGCCAGGCAGGGCAGCTCCTGTCACTTACGGTCACCTTGCTGTGTGGCAGCTGGAAAAGACGGCTTGCTGCAGATGACAGGATCTTTACAAGGGGCAATCGTGATGGCATCAGTGTTTATCCTCTGCAGCAGGTGGATAAATCACAGCCAATGGGCATCCCCTCTGAGCTGGAACTGCTGGGTTATTTCTGGGTTATTTCTGCTCAGCCACAGATATTTCTCTGGCCCGTGGTGGAAGGGCCAGGCGCATTCCGTGCGATGCCAGAAGCTCCTGCCCCGAGCACACAGCTGGCACAGAGGCACTGCAGACACAGATGCTCAGTCAAAGGTGGCTTGGGCAGTTCTTGAGAGGCCTGCCACGTTCCTGGGAGCCAGAGGTGATTTGCAGGGTGTCAGGGTGAGTGAACACGGGTTTCATTGGGGCTCCTCTCTTACGAGGTCCTGGGGGAGGCTGAGGTCACACACCCTGGCCAAGGGGCTGCAAGTGGGCCCCAGGGCACAGATCAGATTCACTGTTGGCTCAGAAACAGAAGGTTAATTTTACCCAGGTAAATACTGAAATGCAGTTTTACCTCCACGCTCAGGCAGTTTGTTTTCAGAGAATAGGCACTTCCCAGAAATGGTTACATAAATCAGAGGAATTACAATATGAGCATCCTCCAGAGCTTTTTCATTTCAGTTTTCAATGTCAAACAAGTGTTCAGTGTTAGAGGTTTGAAAGGATGAAATTAGAAACCCTGTAATGGAGTATTGTGGAAAGATATCCCTCAAGAAAGCTCATTCTCAGCTCCTCACCCTCTGGTGTTTCGCCCATTACCAATTCTGCATTTAATCTTATCTGATGTAATCGGAGCTGTTCTCACTCTCCCCGAGTTTCCTCCTTTCCTGAATCCCCTGAACCCTCAGCTCTCAGGATCACCTTGCCAGCCACACGTTCCCCGAGTTAATTATCCCTTGTATCAAACTGCATTTTCTTTTATCCCTTTCAAATTCGGTGCTTTCCCATTTCTGCGAGCATCTGCCTGTATCCACACAAATGAAAAGGAGAGGATAATCTTCTGCCTGCATCCCTCTTGCTATTTTCTGTATCTGCATCCCATTTTCTCTGCTCTGTTCCATCTGTTGGCTGCTCCATCCCCAAAGGCCGGGAGGCTCCGTTCCCCTCACTATTAATTCGGACCCCAGTTTTAGTTGTGGTTAAACCTCTCTGCTGAGAGGGAAGGAAAGAACCAGCTAAGAGAACAGAGGGAGGTTGCTTTTCCTTCTGGAGTCATCCTAATGGGAATTTTTTGGTCCTGAAGGGGGATTCCAAGGTTAAACAACAGCAGCAGGAATTTCACAGCTTGGGGTGTGCATCTGTGCTTCTGGTTGTGCTCTCTCTCCTCCCTTTGCCAGAAAAGGATGTCCTGAGAGGAGCAGCATCTCCTGATCTCCTAAAAAGTCACCCTTCCAGAGTTTCCAGAGTGAGGTGAAGTCTTTCCTTGGCTTTGTAGATTTTTGGCCACAGCCCTTGAAGGTCACCCAGCAAGGTAAAGGAAGTGCTCATTTTCCATGTGTGAATCAGGACATCAGGAATGACACCAGGCTTTGCAGCCCACACAGAATTCCTTCCCTCTTCTCCAAGTGGGCTGTCCCACCTGCCAGGCAAGGTTTCCCTCAAAAACAACCCCCTGCCTTTCATCCAGCACTCTGCTTTCTGGAGCTCTCTGCATTCTCCTCATCTGAAGGGGTTTGGTCACTCTGTGAGAAAGAAAAGTTGGACTCTGGCTCGCTGTGTTTGCCCTCAGATAATGCTGTAATGGGTATTTATGCACCTACATAAAAAAGACACAGGGACTTTGTGGTTGTCCAGTCCTATCCAGCTATATGAATATTTATCAATGCCATTGCTTTTAATTCCCATCCAGGAATTCTGACAACTGCAGAGCTGCTGAGAATCCATTTTTTTACATAAAAAGAAGAGCAGTTCTTTAAATCCTGAAAGCCACATCAGGAAGCAATTCTTGGATTTGTTGTTGTGGGTTTTTTGGGGGAAGAGGGATAATAGCAGGAGGAATTTATATGGAAAGATTCCTGACAGTCGATTATGTACCTAGTCCCAAAGGATTAGGTGTTTGAAACTGCATTTTACAGCCCCAGTGAGGGGTGAGTGCTCCTTTCTTTCCTGACAAGAGAACTGGAATGGTGAATCAGGGAATGAGTGATGAGGGTTCCTTTTTCCCTAGGGTGGGAGGACTGCATAGCAAGGAGCAAATTCCCTGAGGAATGCACACACACACACACACACACACTGGGGACAATCCACTGCTGTGTGCCAAAGAATCACAGAGTTATTCAGTTTGGGAAAGGTCTCTGAAAGAATCAGGTTCAACCCCTAACCCAGAACTGCCCAGCCCACCGCTAAACCATGGGTGGTAAAATCACCTTAACTTCCCTTGCCTTTCACCTCCCTGAAAAACCTGGCTTTCCTGCCCTCTGAGAAGCAGGAAATATTCCAGGTTTCCCTGTGCCTGTTCCCAGAGGGCTGTAAGGATGCACTTGCTCGGCTGAGCACACTCAGACCAAAGGAGGTGTCAGTAAATCACTGCAGGACAGCCCAGGCTGTGAGAAGGGAGCACTTCCCTGGCTCCACTCCAATCCCTGCTTTATTCCCCCACTTGGGACGCTGATAAAGATGTTTAATATCTGCTGGAGAAGCCCTAACAGGATGTCTGCTGAGCAAGGGGCTGGCCAGGCACACACTCCTCACAGAAGAAAATGTGAAATGCAATTCAAACCTGCAGTGAAATCCAGCAGCGTGGAGTTTCTATCCCTTCATGGTGTAAAGATTGCAAATCAATGGAAATGGAGATTCCTGTGTCACTGGGTGGCCTTGACCCACGTCAGCACAGGGTACTTAGAGACAAAACACTGAGGAGTTGCTTCATTTCTACCTATTGGAAACAGAAATAACTCTGTACTGGAAATAGAAATAACCCTTTATTGGAAACAGAAATAACCCTGTGCTGGAAATAGAAATAACCCTTTATTGGAAACAGAAATAACCCTGTGCTGGAAATAGAAACAAGCCTGTACTGTTTCTTTACTGGAAACAGAAATAACTCTTCACTGCCCAGACCCATTTGTCCAATAGCTCGTTCTGATTCCTCAGAAGTTTCTGTATCCCTTAGGAGGAGGTACATGAGGGCTGAAAGAGACAGAAGCCTCTGTGTATTTTCATTTTTGATTCCCAGGCTCAAGGACAGTGAGCCAGGGAGCAGGTTCCTCACCCAATCCAGCTTTCCTTCCCTTAGGGTAAATTGAGGAGATTTCTGGTGCCCTGTTTGGGATTTAGCCCCACATCAGGGCAGTTGCAGCGGGGTGGATTCTTGAGCTTCCCAACAATTTCTCCTGCAGGCTGTTCCTACAGGGAGCACTTGGAGAAAGGAGAACACAAACCAGGCTGTTTGCCTTCATTCATGTCCCTGGCTCATGGGGCTTTCAGAGGTGTTCAGGGAATCCTAAAAAAATCCTCCCTTGCCCTTTAATTTTTCCCTTGTCACGGTATAAGATGCTGGTTGGGACACTTTGTTCTTCTTTGCTTTAGGTATTTCCTAAAATAAGCTCAGCAAGGAGCTGGGAACTTTCCCCTGTTGAAAACCCAGCACAATGTGAATGCAGGGGTGGTTTTTCCCTAGGAAGCTGACCCAGGAAGCCGTTTGCTGCTCCCTGTGCTTCAGCCACACAGAAACTGGAAAAATGGCAGTTTTATTCATGCCTAGAAGATTAAACCCCTATTTATATATCTCAATCCTATGAGCTATGAAGATCTCTTTTTTTTCCCCTTTATTTTCTTTTTTTCTTCCTCTAAGCTTTGTTTTTACTGTTTTGTGGGTTTTCTTGAGTCACTCTGGTTTGGGAAATGTGCTGGAGTTTTTTGTTGTACAAAGGAGAGCATTGTGGAGAAACTCTGAGAGGAGAAGCTTCAGACAGAAGCTGGCCACAAGTGCTTTTGCAATGTGCAGACACATTATCCCCCCTCCCCCAAGCCTGTCTACATAGAGAGGGAAAAATAATGGTAAAATAAACAAATAAAAATCCAAGCAGGCAAATAAAACATATAATGAGCCTCTAGAGAATACCCATCCTTCTCCTGAACCTGCACTGGGTGGCTCAGCACTGTCTGGCCTGATGTAGTTTTAAGCACTGAAATGTCACTTTTTAAATTTAAATTGTAGTGGATTTTCAAAAAGAAATGATTGTGAAGCAGGTCACTTGGTGACTGTGCTCCCTGCCCATGGGACTGGAGTGAGGAGGGAGGGAATCCCAACCCAAGGCCTGCCCATGTCCCACTTTCAGCTCTCTGTTTTTGAGAAGTTCCTTCAGGAGCCACAAATTTGTGCCAGGATTATGAGAACAGTGGGACACGGTGCTTTTCCTGAAAAATGGCACCTGTCAGCATCCATCAATAACCTGGGATTCTCCCAGCTGCCTCCAGCCTAAATGTGGTTCCAATTCCCCCTCCTGGCTTATTCCTTCTTGTGTGTGTACTTAGAGATGAACATAAGCCTGCTGTCCTCACCTCACATTTAAACACTTATTTTGTTATAAATAAGTATATTCTGCTGTGGGGGTGTTCATCTGCTAAAAGCCCAGTTTGTTATGTTTGACTCATGCCTGAATAAATCATCAATTTGATGGTTTGTTTTCCATTTAAATCAATGCCTCCTATTTTCTGATTCCTTAGTCCAAGGGAATCGAAGGATAAATTGCAGATTGATCTGATGGGGATAGCTTTGATCCGATGAGGCATTTCCTAGAGGCTGGATCAGCACAAAGGAAGTCTGGGGAGGGAAAAAAGAAGCCACTTTGACAGGACACATTTGTCAAGATCAATGGTGTGCAGCCCTGGTGGAAAACTGGTAGCTGCAGGTTGTCCGTGTGGAATTGTAGTGATTTTTCCTGCTGCTCTCCTAAGAAATATGAACAGTGCCACCAGTACCTGTCCAAGCTGAGAGCTGCTTTAAGTGGTAAATAAAACTTAATTCTCTGAAGAGGTTTTTGTTGTAAGCATGGATTTCACTCAATAGCTTGAACACTGAAAAATTGCTTCAAATTGCATTTTGTGCTGTGATTCCGGTCCAGATATTTCTAAGCAGATGTGGTGCTCAAGCAAAAATTAAGTTGTTTGCTCTTTCCTGTGTTTGTTTAGTTTTCCTTGTTGCCTTGTGGATACACACAGTGGCATTTTCAGAAGGGATGCAGCTTCTTTTCAGATGTGCAGCAAATTGGGCACTTCTCTCCAAGCAAACCCCAGGGTGGACTCAGCAGGGGGAAGAAAAATCAGCCTCTGGCACAAGAATGTTTTTTCTTCTCTTTTTGGGTGTGCTGAATGCCAGAGGAGAGGGAGCCTGCTCACACAGTGGCTTTGCAGAGCTGCTCACATTTGGAAGAGATAAATGGTGTGCTCACAGATATCCTGGATCCTGCAGGGATCCAAGCTGCTCCTGAGGTTTCTCTGCCACTCCTTGGAGAGGTGGGAAGAGTGAGTCCCTTGGAAGTGTTGTCTAAGCAAAGCAATGGAGCAATCTGCTGGAATATTTTCAATTTTAATCATTTTGAGGAAGAATTTTTTCATGGAAAGGCTGCCCAGGGAGGTTTGGAGGTGTCCAAGGAAGGCCTGGAGGTGACACTCAGTGCTCTGGGCTGGGGACAAGGTGTGCATCAGGCACAGCTGGGACTTAATCCTGGAGACCCATAGAATAACTTTGGCCACATCTTCCTGGTGTTTCCTTTTCCTCAGGCACAAATTCTTGTAAAACTGGCAGCTTTCTTACCCAGGCACAGGGTAATGGCATCGTTGACATAGCCTAGGACGTGTCTCTTTCCAAAGGGGCCATCTATTTTAAGGGATTCATTTTCATTTGGGATAGTCAGTATCATTTTAGTGTTATTTCATGGCACCCACTTGCCTTTCAGACCTTTGTAGACCTTTTCTGACCTCTGTAGCACCGTCCTCTGTGTGAGAATTCCATGTGCTGCTTAGAGCACCAATTATTATCTCTTCCCAGCTTCTCTTGTTTGCCCCTTCCTGGCTTTTGTTCCCCCACCTTGCCCATCATGGCACTCACTACACTGGCTCTCCTTTGCTGTTTGATCCATGGTTTTGGGATGGTTTTCCTGCTTTGGGTGGATTTCACCTCCTCTCATTTAACCCCTGGCACTCATCTGCTCTGCCCTGCTCATCTTGCTGCCTCCCAAGGGCCACTGAGCAAAGCCCCGAACACTGCCCTGAGTGCTCGAGGTGACAAATGTCCTTTCCCTGCCAGAGAGGCCTCCTGCCACAGTTGTACAAGAAACGTTTACAGAAACTTTGAAAAGAAACTTTGCCCAGAAATATAAAACCCAGTTGTGCCTGTCCCCTGTGCCAGGGCCCCACAGAGGATCAGAGCTGGGGCACAAGCACAAGGCTCGCCAGGCTCTTGCCCCTCTCAAGGTGGAGTAAAGCATTTCTCCAAGGAGATTTCCTATCGTGCAGCAGAAAACATCTTTTAGTAGGAAATACCTTTCAGTTTGGAGCTGGTGAACAGCTGGGAAGAAAACCTGAATCCAGAAAATAATTATATGGATGAATATCTAACATGAGAAAGATCCCTTCTGAGAAATCAGGCTTTTCTTCAGTACTGCTGTGCATGCTTGCAAAGACACGAAAATCAGTGTGTTAATGTGCCTGAAGACACATAAAGCATCTCTTTGTTTTCTTCCCAGAGGTGTAACATCATGAATTCAGGGGAAATTTGTGCGGACAGCACTGCCAGGGATGCCCAGGGTGGGATTGCTGGGGTGTCTGAGCAGGGCCAGGGTTGGCCTGGGTGATCCTTGTGGGTGCTCAGGAGATTCTGGGATTTTATGGTCATCCAGAGCCAGGCTGGCACCTGATTGGAAAGTGCTGCACCTCATTGGAAAAACCCAGCATGGAACAGCTGTGAGCAGCTCGACCTGAAGTGCAAATGTGATCCTTTAGGAGGTGTCACTCACTTTTTACATGGTGCAGATTATCCCGGAGTATTTTGCCAGGATTTCTGCCCTGGGGAGCTGGGATAGCCACAGGAGAGCATTTTGGGCACCAGCAGTCCACAGAGAGCAGGGTCTACAGCAGAAATATAAAATCCCAGGGAATCCTCTCCCTAAATCTTGGGAGGAAAATGAAAACAGCAATCCAAAGATTATATTTCTCCCACGTTCCTCTGAGCTGATTTTATTCCTCTTTCTGAGGAACATGACAAAAAAAATGAATGAGCCCCAAATTCAATCTCTTCCCTATGTTCTTATCACAGACATCTTGATATGGTGCATTTTTTCTCATCATGTGTTTACTGTAAAACTGGGAAGTTGAAAAGTATGAGCTCTGTCTCTACCAAAAACTCTTATGACCCCCCAAAAATACAAATTTAACCCCAGAAATAGATTATTTGCTCATGTGGCAAGATAAGGAATTTCTTTGTGCTGATAAATCCATGATTTTGCATCCTACTTAATAAAAGGACAAAATAAAAATCAGTTTGCAAATGATCAGAATTCATTAAAATGTAATTATTTGTGAACTACCCTGAACTGATGTTCCTGATGAGCTGAGCTAATCCTGTGCTGCTTCCAACCTGAACAGAATCAAAATGTAAAAGTCAAGGCTCAGGGAATAAATGCCTGGGGAGTTTGGGGTATAAATAAAATAAAATAACATAACATAAAATGAAATAAATTATTAAATAACGTAACATAAAATAGAATAAAATAAAATAACATAAAAATAAAATAAAATAAAATAAAATAAAATAAAATAAAATAAAATAAAATAAAATAAAATAAAATAA
>NC_031768.1:113482034-113483093 GCF_001522545.3 Parus major
AATAACATTAAAATAAAATAAAATAAAATAAAATAAAATAAAATAAAATAAAATAAAATAAAATAAAATAAAATAGAAATAAAATAGAAATAAAATAGAAATAAAATAGAAATAAAATAGAAATAAAATAGAAATAAAACTATGAAGCATTTCCTGGGAGTTACAGGCCAAGCCAAAAAAGCCACAAAAAATTTCAGGCCTCATAACTTCTCCACAGTTTTTGAACATTTAGAAATGAATGTGATTTTTTGTTCTGAGTCTGAGTGTGACTTAGGTGGCAGAGTTCATAGGGATTTGGGTTCAGATCCAAACTCTTGCTGTGGGATCAGCACTGTGTTTCCATGGATGATTCTCTGAGGGACAGACACTGATAATCCCTCCTTGCATCCTTCTCTGGTGCCCATAAAAATCTCTGCAGACAGAATAGACACAGAATATAAATCCTGCCCAGAATCAGCTGTTTTTCCTCACAATCTTGGAAAATATAGGAGAAGTAAAGGCCAAAGTCCAGGCTGAGCTAATTAATGATATCCTTAAATAATGTTGAATTGATATCGTTATACAGAGGCTGCTTTTTCCCCTCAGTGCAAGAAATTCTTCTTAAACCTTTGTGTTCCTCTATCCATCTTGTCAGAGAGCTCTGCTAGAAGAAAATAGATAAATAGAAGAAAATTGTTTGTCAATCCTGGCTTCACACCTCACTCAGGTGCCTGTGCCAGCGTACTGAAAGGTGCTTTGGATCCTCTCTGGAGTGTCAAGATGGGCTGGGAGGTGGAGCACCCTGAGACAGGAGAAATGGGCAGATTCTGTTCCAGAGCCTGTTGTCTGGTGAAGAACATGTCCTGTGTTGGAGGCACGTCAAGGCACCACTGCCAAGCAGCGTTTCTGGGCTCATTCATTTCCTGCAAGGATGAGATGGATCTCTGCTGCAAGATGGTCTCAGAGTGCTGGCTCTGAGTGTGTGTTCAGAAACCACTGCTCTGGAAGGCTGTGTGTATAGAAACCACTGCTCTGGAAGGCTGTGTGTACAGAAACCACTGCTCTGGAAGGCTGTGTGTA
>NC_031768.1:113483644-113509840 GCF_001522545.3 Parus major
AGAAACCACTGCTCTGGAAGGCTGTGTGTACAGAAACCACTGCTCTGGAAGGCTGTGTGTACAGAAACCACTGCTCTGGAAGGCTGTGTGTACAGAAAACACTGCTCTGGAAGGCTGTGTGTACAGAATTCCCCACATTTCCCCACTCCTGCCAGACCATATGCACACAGACAGTTTGCATCAGGCCCCGGTGCCAACTAGTGAATTCCTGCTGAAACAGGGAATATTTTGATGAAAGCAGAAAGCTCTCTGATGGCATTTCATGCCCCATTAGGAGCTGGAGGAGCAGTCACTAATGAGGTTACCCCAGTGGGCACTTGCTCAGGTTCTGTCTCCTCCTGTGCCAGGCTCCCCGGGCCTGCCCGGCCTGAGGCTCGGGGAGAGGCCAATCCGCCCTGGCACCGAGAGCTCTGCTGATGTGGCAGTGAAGTGCTGCTGCATAACCCAGCCTGGCAGCTCTCTGCAGAGCTCCCTGAACGCTATTCTGTGCTGGAGAGGTCCTCGTGATGGGGAAATTCGTCTGCATCAGCTCCTTGTGGCTCCGCTTGGATGGCAGGCTCAGCGCTTGGGAGGGAAGTGCCACCCACAGGCACTGCTGGAGGGCAGAGGAAGGACAACGGAGTTCTGGGCTCTGTTTCTGGGAACTTTGAGCCTCAAAACCTCAAAGAGACTTTCCAGTGGTGGAGAGTGTCTGCTCTAGCTCCAAACCCCACATCCATCCAAGATCCAAGTGCCTTTGGCACAGTAGCCCCAGGCTTGGGCATGGACCACCTCTCCAGGAGACTTGGGCAAGTGCTTAAGCACCTTCTTGGTAAAAAAATGCTTCATAAAGTCATGTCCAACAACTTCCCATAAAGTCCTAAATGCCCTTTCAGCCCCCACCTGCTGGCTCCCCGAGCTCCTGGAATCCCAGGGGTGCCACACTGGGGATGTGCAGTGGCTGGGACTGCAGCAAAGCAGAGCCAGGGGCTGAAGTTGTGTCTCCTGAGCATGTTTATGCTATAAAATTATATAGGGCCTGTGAAAAACGAGGTTCACATTTTTTTTTTATAGAATTCAAAAGTTTAATAGAAAGACAATTAGGAGATAAAAATAAAGTATACAGATACAGCCAGGTGTCTCTGCATTCAGCCAAGAGAGCACACCTTACTAACAAAGGATTGTCCCTTGAAAACAGAATCCTACTACATATCCATAAATTCTCATACATATTCATACATTCTTCTTAAGCTTTGGATGTTTCTTTGTTTAGTTTTTGACTTGCCCCCTTCTCAATAAATCAGTCTTCTTGGCTCCACTGAGTTTCACATTCCCTGATAACAGAAATGCAATAAATTTCTCCCCCAGAGCTCTGGTCACTGCTGTCCTCATGTGGACAAGATAATCTAAGAATGCAGGGAGGTCTCTAACTATCTTTTTCAGTTTTTGGGTTATAAAAACAAAAGTGGTTTTTGTTTTAATACTATGCCATAGATCAACATATATGTATATTATATTACTATTTCTAAGTTTCATCAGTAACAGAAATAGAAGGAACTATATTAATATAACAGTTTTCTGACCTTATACACATAACATTCATTTTAATATTTGCAAAAAGCCAACGATATAATATGTATCTATAACAGGGCCCAGAGAGTGTCAGCAAGGTTAAATCAACCCCTGCACTGCCAGCTCATGGGGCTGTGCTGTCTGCACCTCAGCAGGGATCTGAAAGGAGGGGAAAAGACTATTTACAAGGACCTGGAGGGACAGGACAAGGGGAATGGCTTCAATGTGGCAGAGGGAGGGGTTAGATGGGATATTGGGAAGGAATTCCTGCCTGTGAGGATGGAAAAGCCCTGGCACAGGGTGCCCAGAGCAGCTGTGGATCCAGCAGCTCCTGGATCCCTGGCAGTGTCCAAGGCCAGGCTGGACAGGGTTTGCAGCAGCCTGGGACAGTGGAAGGTGTCCCTGCCATGGCAGGGGTGGCTCTGGGTGGGCTCTGAGGTCCCTTCCACCTAAACCATTCCATGGCTCCATGATCTCCCACAGTCATTGTGTGCTGGCAGAATGTCTGGACCCAAAGCTGCAATGGGAGGTTTTGACCCAAAAGATGTGTTCTTAGTGAGTCTCTTTGAGTTTGAAACTCCATTTTATCTATGGGGTGGTTTTAAGCATTCTGGATGAATGCTCTTGTGTGCCGTGCTCAGTGATTCCTTGCTATTCCAGGACCATCATAACAAGGTTTATTATGTTCTTACCCAGCGTGTTGTGACATTATTGCAAAATTATTGTTTTGTTTCTCCTAAACTCGAGATTTTTTTGTAAGGCTGATAATAATAAAAGACATACAGGCTGATGAACTATCCACCATGTCACTGCAGCACAGCAGAGTCTGAAATAGCTGAGAGAGTAAAACAGAAAAATACCTCAATTTACGAGCGAAACACTAACACACACTAAACTTTTGCTACGCTATTCCTCATCTGATTTTTAGTTTTCTCTTCACAAGCAGACAAGATTTACGCTTCTCAGATGAGAAATCTTAACTAGATTAAAGGGATATTCAGCACAGGACTTTGGAAAGCATAAATTGTGGGTTTTGTGCAGGCCAGGCTCAGAGAAAAGCACTGCTCCTCGGTCTGGTAAGAAATGCATTTCTAAATGAATAAATAATCACTGCTGGTGCACAGGTAGATAATAGCTAACTTCTTGTATGATGTGTCAGGTAGGATAATTTGGCATTGAATTGCTGCTGCTGGCCGTGGGCAGTGAGTGTTTTTTTACTAAGTAATTCACGGGAGCTTTGCAGCTCCAGCTCCTGGAGTGGCTGTCACTTGCTTCGATTTACAGTGGGTAGCTGAAGGCAGGGCAAGAAATGTGCACTGCTGTCTGCTTCCCACCTGAGGAAAGCTTTATCTCACCTAAGGCTGCAGGCAGGAGGAGCAGGAGGGGTGGAACAGCAGGGAGAGACTCCAGGGCTGGACTGCTCTGGTTCTGGTGGGGGTGGGTGCAGCCGCAGCCTCTGCAGAGGGAAATTCCCACACCTGGCATCCCACTTCTGGGGCAGAAGCCCTCATTGCTGTGGGGTTTGTGTGAGCAGGAACTGTCAGCTTGTAGTTTGAGGATGGATACTCTCAAACCCTGAAATCTTCCCTGCTGGGGAGAGGATTTAAGTGTGCATCACCTGCCTTCCACCTCTGCAGTTAAATCCCCATGGACACGAGGAGAGTGGGTAGGTAAAAGCTACTTGAAGAAATTCCCAGGTAAAGGTGGGACTATTAATTTTCTGGCAAATATATCCATCTTCCAAAAGGAACCAGGTGAGGTTTAACATCCCTTTCCATGAAAAAAATCCCTCCTGATATCCAAAAATATAATTTATGCAAATCCACTTCCCTTCCTAGTCATCTGCCATATGCTCCACATCCTCCCTGGATCCCTCTGTGCTTCCCGGTGTGCAGAACTAACAGGAATCCTCACTCTGTGCTGCAGAATTGGGAAGACAATTTAGCTTTGATTAATTCTAGCTGCCAGTGATTGCAGAACATGCATGGGGACAGCTGCCCTCTAATCTCTGTTCACTCCCAAAGTTACCAGCACGGAAATACTAATCATTATCTCCCCAATTGCACAGGATAAAATGCAGGCTCACTGATTATGGGGGAAATAACTTTATCAGTTGCAATTGGGAAGGTAATGCTTAGTGTTATTACACTGGAATGAAAAAGTGCTTTTCTGTGCAGACATCCTTGAGGACTGTAAGAGAACGAGGCCAGGAAAAACCCACAGGTTTTTTCTTCCATTCATCTCCTCCTCTTCCAGCCTGCTTGGTGTCACAGAACACTGAGGATGGGGGGTATCTTTGATCACCTGATACCCCTGGAAAAAAATGGTCAGGCTTTTAGGTGCCCCCTCCCTCCCACATGATATTTGAGTGTGGCCATCTCTGCTCTGCCTCTGTGCACATCCCTTCTCTAAGTCTGAGCCATCGGGTATCCTGCCAGTGGGCTTCTTTTCTTACTAAAGATTACTGCAGGTCATTTCATTAACAATGAAAGTGTCATTAACTCTCTGAGGATGCAAACAGATTCACAGTCAAGGTGTCATGAAGTCATGGCAGGGATCCACACTTACTGTGCCCCCCAAGTCTGTGTCAGGTTTTTATTCAAGCAGCCTTTTCCTGTCCCAAGCTCTCTGCACCTTCTGAGGCTCCAGGGGGTTTCTCTCCTGTCACTCATCATCGTTGTAAGCAGCCAAATTCTGCCCTCAGGTCTCTCTGTGCAGCCCTGCTGTCTTCCAAGTGCATCCAGGGATGTACAGCCTCCCTGGGATTGAGGGAATCTGCCAAGGTTTCTCCAAAGGCAGGGTCTGGGAGGAATGGCCTGATGGAATATTGCATTTATTGCAGAATATCCTGCTGCTGCTGCTGCTGCTCAGCAGGACTCAGCCGTGCTAGCTGAACTTCTGAGGGGGGACAAAATACTCAGAAGGAAAATATCAGCTGAAGTAGGACCCAGTAATTGCAAGGCTTTCATGTGTTTTTACAGCCCATTTGAAACTGATTTTCTTCATAACACTTCCTCTAAGCTGAGGTTTGGTAAAATAAGGAGTTCCTGGAGCTGCTGGTGATTCACATTTGCACGGCATCTTTTCTAAGTCTCTATTAAAGAAGGCATTTTGAAGTGCCCCAAATGGGTCGGGCACCTGATTAAGAGACTCAGAAGTGCTAAGCAAAAGTAAACACCAGAAATCACATGTCACAGAGGAAAATGAAGGATATATTAAAGGCAGCTTAACTTTTAATAAGAGTTTTAATTACTTTTTCTTCCACTATGTCAACATTACCAGAGGAAATCCAAAGCCTCGCCTCCTTGTGTGTCCTTTTCAAAAAAGAGCTGCAAAGAATCATTCTTCTCCTCTGTGAGAATGGAGTACAGATCAAGTTCAGTAAAACTTGTCTCTGATCAGACTGCTATAATTTCTCCAAATAGCCCTATAAATTAAAATATTTGCTCTGTGTTGAGAACCAAGGGAAGACAGATTGCAGCTCATTCACCGGGAAAGGTCAGCAGACCCAAATGAAAATGCAAAAACATCAATTGTTTCCATTCACTAATCACATATAATTGGTCTGGCTCACCTGAACTAGAACACATTTGTTATTATAATGCATAATTAAAGTTCTTTTCATTTTGCTGCTTTCCAGATGCAATTATCTTTCTTTTAACAAATGCAGAGACAGAAACTTCTTGTAAAACTGAAGATACATTTGACAAATTAGGATAATTAAGAAAATGTCCCTGAAAGAGGAAAAACTTTCTAAGTAGGAACGTTGTCAGTTCCCAGTATTTATTGCCTGTCCTTTGTGGCTTCCATCGACAGAAGAAATTCTGATTTACGGGCGGGATGGAAGCAGGGCTGAAACGTGAACGTCTTTGTTTTGCTCCTCACTTTCCCATACTCTCATCCTTTCATTTTGCTCTTGGAAAAAGGGATTTTCCCTCTTCTTTCCCCCACTCCTGGGACACAGAGTGCCACCCAGCTCTGCCTCCCCTGGTCCCCAGTGCCCTGGCTGGGCAGAGGCCGGGCCATCGGCGCTGCACAAACCGGGCTCAGGTGGAAGGTGAGGTGATCCCTCTGGGGAACCAGAAGGGAACAAATCCCCACAGACTGCACCTCTGAAGTGAGATCAGACATGGGGGCAGAAGGTTTTGCTGTCAGGCTTTTAGGCTTGCTCAGCATGGGCTGGGCCTGAGCCCCTGAACCAGAGGCTCCTGACCCCAATCAAACATCCCGAGGTTTCTGCTCCTCTGCCCAAGAAAATCCCAGCCAGCTGCTCCCTGCCATCCCATATTTGCAATATCAACACAACAGGTTCACTTAAATCTCACATTCTGAACAGATCTTGCCTCATTCTGGTGCATCATTTTGCCTTTTTCTGGTGCAGAATCACTTCCTGTAACTTAAAGCTGATTTTAAATAATGATGCTAAAGTCAGTGATGGGTTAGAGACTTATTAGTATCTTCAGGGATCTAAGATTAAAGATTATAATATTAAGAAAATGCATGCAGTCATTAATGTAATTTTGAAGCGTAAAGCCTGTCTAATCTAATTTACTATATTACAGTATGAGCTATAATTTTGACTAATTAAATGTCTCTAATCTTTTTGCTAGCTTAAGCTTCGATTAACCAATATTTACTTTATTAGGATAAGATTAAACACCCTGTTCCCAAGAAAAATCTTTGAGAAGTTGAACATCCCAGTTTCCATTGGAGCAGTGAGGCACAGGGAAGCCAAGAGCCATTTCAGAGAACCAAAATGTGCTCCAAGACTGAGCACAGCATTTCCATAACAGTCACTATGAAGCCAGCAAAATGAATTTAATAGAATGCTGTAAGCACAGTGCTTTGTAGTGCAGGATTTAGGGTGCAGGAAAAGCAAATTGCTTTATTCTGCTTTATTCTGGTCTGTTTGTGCAGCTCACAAAGTGAGGCAGGTCTGAGGCAGGTGGAGGTTCACCTTCTGTGGGTTTTCAGTGCCAGCCAGAGCGAGTAACAACTATTTCTGCGTGCAAACAGGAGGCACTGCAGGGAGAAAATGCAGCGTGACTGGAAGGTGATTTATTCAACTCCTCAGCACGTTAAGTGCAGAATGAAAGTTGCATTTACAGGCCAGGGAATGCATCAGACAGGACAGGAGATAATCGTGATAAACAGAGGAGAAAGCAGAAGACTTCTGCATGGAGAGGAGCGGAGGCATCTGAGCAGAGCCTTCACTTCATGCAGCACAGCAGCAACCCAAACTCAGGGCTTGCCAAACACACCTGTTCTCTGGATAATAAAATACCCCCACAGCAACACCAGAGGCTTTCAAACAGCCACCAAAGGGGAGTCAAGTGCCTGGAAATCATTGCCTGGTGCTCCTGCTGAGGGATGAGCCCACAGGAACACAGCAGTGCCCGGGAATGCCGAGCACTCCCTGCTCCTGCTCCCTCTCTCTCACCAACCCGACCCTGGAATTTCTTAGGAAGGGGAGAAGAAGGGTGTGGAAGAGAGGATTTCTTTCCCCCACTGCCCTCTGAGAGCTCAGTTTTTAATCTGAGCCTGCTGGGATGGGAGGCTGCTCCAGAATTGCCTTGGGTTCATTCATCCACACATCTCCTGTGCTGGCTGTGTCCTTCAGCCTTTCCCTCCCTTTGTCTCACATCCCCCCACATCACCAGAGCTGGCTTTAGAAGGAGAATCCCAGGAGCTCTCACCAGGAGGTTACACTTTCCAGGGGATGGAACATCCAGAGATTTAATTTTCCTTGCTCATGGGAGTCCAGCCCAACAAGACAACACATTTCCACACAAACACCAATCTACTGCAACTTTACCACTTTATTTAGAGGCTGCACTTTGTTCCAAAGGGAACATTCCCTCCTGGGAATGCAGCTGTGGAAGCTCCGTGGCACTCTGAGGTAAATCAGGCTGCTCCCTCCCCAGTCCCCATCTGGCTCTGACTGCAAGAGCAGAACTGGAGTCATCATGTGGGAGGTACAGAACAAAGCTTGCCAGGAGGGACGAGGGGAGGATGACACAGATTCATGGAGAAAGGAGATTTGGGAAGAGCCAGCGATCTCAGTACCCCCATCCCACCCCACAGCATCCCTGACAGCTGCACTTGGTCCTTGTGCACCTCCTGGGGAAAGGCAAACTAACACTGAGCTGGGCTCTGAGGCAGGTCCTGGGCTCCCAGCAACCCCTGACTGTGCAGAAAGTGCTTCAGAACACTGGCTCCAGGCCAGCTGTTGTTTGCTTGGTTGTTTGTTTAAAAGGTGTTTGTTTTCACATGCCCTGCACAGTTTTGCTTTGTTTGGGTGTTCTCTGCAGGCTGCCCTAACCTGGAAAAAAATCCTGGAATGGTTTGGGTTGGAAGGGACCTCAGAGCCCACCCAGTGCCAGCCCTGCCATGGGCAGGGACACCTTCCACTGTGCCAGGCTGCTCCCAGCCCCATCCAACCTGGCCTTGGGCACTTCCAGGGGTCCAGGGGCAGCCCCAGCTTCTCTGGGTACCCTGTGCCAGGTCCTGCCTACCCTCACAGGGAACAATTCCTGCACAATATCCCATCCAACCCTGCCCTCTGGCAGTGAAAGCCATTCCCTGTGTCCTGTCCCTCCATCCCTTGTCCCCAGTTCCTCTCCAGCTCTCCTGGAGCCCCTTCAGGAACAGATACACCAAGAAGCATTTACACAATCTACAGAAATAATCTCCTTTTGAAGCTTGTTATGGAATGCTTTTTTACTAATATTCCTTATCCCTTACATTTCTGACTCAACAGACCATAGCTGGGCTATGAAGCACAGAGTAAAGGGAAAACAAAGGGATTTTTTTTCCTGAAAATAATTCAATTTAAAAGCATTTTCCTCACACTTTGCAGTGCAATGTGCACCAGTTCAGGAGTGTTTACAATAATTGTTTTGGTTTGGTTTAGTAAGATGTAACCAATGGTAACATGAAGCAGCGCACTGTCTGTTTTGGCCACAGCAGTGGAACATAAATGATCAAATTAAATGGATATGATTGCAGAAAATATTACTGGGATGGAAATAGAAGTTAGAGCAATTATCATGAAATGAAGTTAAACCTGAAACAGAAAAATTTCTGTAGCATGATTGCAAAAAATACTTCCATAAAGTAACCTGGATCTTCCACAGCCCTTGTCATCTCTTACAGCACTTGCACCTTACTTGAAAAATGTTGTTTTCACCCCAAAGCACTTTGTAAGAAAAAATGTCTTGGTCCATTGCTGATTAAAGCCATGCCAGCAATAATGTAGAGGAAGTTTTAGCAGTGGGGATCCATAAAAGATGCTGCATGTGATAGGAAAGGCCCAGGGGGATGTGGGTGCAGACAAAAGCCCTGCGTGCCCTGGAGCTGCCCTGGCTGTGGGAGTGACACTCCAAGGACAGGAGGGGACAAATGGCCTCTCTTTTCCCTGGACAGGAGGGGACAAATGGCCTCTCTTTTCCCTGGACAGGCACAGGTGCTGCTCTTTCCTGCTGGAGCCAAGCTTTCCTGGCATGGCAGGGAATTGAGGCATGGCTAGGGGAGAGCAGAGTCAGCTCCTGCAGGGCTTTCCCTGGGAATCTGCGGCTCAGGAGGGGGCCAGAGCTGACCTGCAGGGAACTGAGGAAGGCACCGGTCCCCTAAAGCAGCTCTTGGACCAAAAGTTGCCCGTGGGTGCAAATCTGAGAGCAAACACACTATTGCTGATGAAGCACCCTATGGAGAATTATCACCTCCTAATAACCGTGCCTGAAGGAATGGGCTCATCTATCATCACACTAAGGATATTTATAAATATATTTAAAAAGCAGGAGGGGAAGTAGCAGGCAATTTTGCTTCCAGAACATAAGTCAAGTGTGTATTATTAAGCCTAAATAGCCTGGATTAATCAAATGCCATACTGGCACTTCTAATAATGACTTTACATTGCAAATTCCATTACCTGGCTTTGCCAGCCAGGAGAGAAGCTACAGAAGATCAATTAAACAAACAGGAAATTACCTTTTCTCTTTATAGTCCATGACTTTCAGCACTTACAATGGTGCCAAGTTCCTGAAAATTAAGCAGGCATTTGCATAAGATTAATAACTCGCTTTCTCCCCCAGTCACTGTGGCTTATTTAGGACTCCAGAGTTATCCAATGTCTGCTGGAGAGGCTGGGGATGATGGGAGCAAATTAAAACTGGCTTAATGTGTCAGAGAGGATCCCAACGTTTGAACAGGGGCTCTGCCATTAATAAATGCACCTGCAGCAACCCAGGGATTAATGAGCAAGGTCTGGGCAGAATTCAGGGAAGTAGGACGCTGCCTACACGTGTTCCTGGGAACATTTCCCTGCCCTGGAGCGTCCTGTCCTGCTGGGAATGGTCACCTTAGAGGCCTGCAGGGAAAGGTCTGGGGACAGCACCTGCTGTGCCGTGAGCAGGAGCTCTCAGGGAGCCCAGGCTGACTTAGGGCTACATCTCACACGAGGCTCCTTCTCCTGGTTCCACTGTGGGTGCTTTTTAAAGGATGCTCTTCAGGGGGGTTTCTCCTGGGCCACAGAAGACAGTGAGGGGTGGATCTGCCAGCCCCAGGTTTTGCCTGCCTTTGCTCTGGATGGGGTTTGTGCCACCAGCACCAGGCACAGGAGGTCAGCAGGATACTCTGAACTCTTGCAGCTCACACTTTGGGTCTGGGCTGGGTGGGAGCAGCATTTAGAAAGGCACAGGCTCCACTTTGGGATATCTGGGCTGGGGAAAGCAATAACTGCTGTAGGGGATAAAACCAGGTTGGTAATTGGAGGGGAATAAGCTTTCTGGTGGCTGATTTGCACATCCTCACCCAGCAGGGCCGGGGATTCCTCTGGACAGGGAATAAATGCTGTGGTTTTTAATGCTGGAGCTTCTTCCCAGCGCTTGGGAGAAGAGGGAACTTCCTCGTTGCTCCCAGTGCTGGCTCCTGCAGTATCCTGGCACTGAGATCACTGGGAAATGATTCCAGGAGAGCCCCAACCAGCGGCTGCAGTCCCTGGTGCCCTATCTGGTGCTCCAAAGCACAGGAGCAGTGCCGAGGGAAGCGCTGCCAGGCTGTCCCTAAAACCCTGCACAATTCCCTGGGTGTTCAGAGCCACAGCAGAACCCTCATCTCTCTAAGGAAGGGGTATGGAGGGGTGGAAAGGGGCAAAAATTTCCTTTAGGGGCAGTTCTAGAGAACAGGCACAGAATGTGGGAAGGCAGGAGGTGTGGGGGTGAGGGGATGAGGCCAGGGATCTTTATCCAATCCAAATGAGAATTCACTTTTGCTTAGAGTGAAGAATTATGGGCAGCTTGATGAAAAAAAAAAACCAAAAAAAACCCCTATAATTCCTCTTTTTGGTACATGAAATGAATATAGTTTAAAAAAAATCCAAACTAACCAATGAACCAAACAGAAAAAACCCAGCAGGATTTGGCAGTTAATTCCTCTGTGATTAAAGGATGCCCAAACATATGAGGCTAACCCAGCCTCTGAGGGTGATTAAATGCTGAAATGAGCCCAGAGACATCTGATAACTGCACAAGTAATGTACTGAGACTGGTCCTCCTAATTTTGATGGCTGCCAGAGTCCTCACTGAAGGAAAATAGGTTTGAGTAACCCCCAAACACAGATTTTTTTATACACATATGGGCATATAATAGCTATGAAAGTGGGAATTGGAGAGTTTGTTGCTGCTGGGGTTTGGTTTAGTTTTGTGTTCTGTGTTTGCCACACTGAGCTGGGGCTCAGCTGAGCATTTATAGCTCTGGAGCTCGCCAAAGGGATGAGCCTAGGGAGCAGGATTGAAAAGCCAGATCACAGGCAGGGAGGGATGCTGGAGCTGTGCAAGGAGCTGAGTTTGCAAAGGTCACCCGGTCCCAGTGTGTCCACACATCATTTGGGACAGCACTGCCTGGATTTTCAGGAGTAAGGGAGGTTCAATAAAGACAGCTGGAAGCGTGACAGGAAGGTGTGCAGAGCCAGCAAAGAGACAGAGGGCTGGGAAATCACCCCAGGGTGGGAGGAGAAGGTGAATCCGGAATGAGCTTTCCTGGCCTTGCTGGATACAGGGACCGAGGTGCACAAAGTGCAGCTGCCCAGAGGCCAAAGTGACCACGGGGCTCCTCACACACCCTGCAGTCCAGCTGGGAAACTGGGGCACTGGGGAAGCTCACAGCCTCCCACAGGTTCAAAAAGGCACCGGGAAAATCCTGGGAAAACAGGATGCTGAATGCGGAGATGTGACCTCTGGCTGGGAGGCTGAGAGAGCTGCACTTGCCAGGTACCCAGGGCAAAATCTCCTGTGAGGACAGGGCTCAGCCCCCACTGGCACCAAGCAGCTGAAACTTGCTCTATGCAGAACTGAAAAGGCATTCCAGGGAAATCTGAGAATGCTCATATTGGGAGATATTCAATTAAGTCATTCTAGTTAATGCCTAATCTGCCTTTAAATTAATGAGACCTAGGCACAACCTTTATGCCATCTTAATCTGCTTTCGTCCCAGCATCTCCTAGTTTTTATTAAAAATGTAATAACTTTTTAAGCAGGGGAGTTATGTCTGATATTGACTGAGTTATGGCTAAGTCAGAAGCCGGCGAGTCTGGAACCCGACAGTTCATTTAATTCAGGGCTCCAGACCTGATTGTCATACACTGCTTTTACTCTCCTTAAAAGTTGCATTTTCTTCTGGGGCTGGAATCTCCACCTCCAAATGGTTTTGAGAATAAGAGCAAATTAGGGCTCTTATCTGTGTTCCATTATCCAGCCTCAGGCACCCACTGCTTTGGGATGCAAGGATCTCTATCCTTGGCAAAACCTGTGCCAGGAGAAGGAACAAACGATTGGATTCTCATGGAAAAGGAGGGGGAGAGAGGTGGGGCTGCTGCAGAGATGAAGTTGGGAAATACAGGAAAAGCTGGGTGGCTGAGTAATGGAAACTGAAGGGGAAAAGTGAAGGGGAGGAGGTGATAGTGAAATGAAAAGTGAGAGGGAAGGGATGGCAACAGAACGATGATGTGAGCTAAAAACCAAGGCGGGGAACAGAACAGCTGAATAAGGGTATGAGGGGAAAAATGGAAGTTGTTACCACTTTGGGGCTTTTTAGGAGCCTTAATTTTATGCAAGAATAAAGAATAAAATGTGAGATTCCAAGTAATGTTGGTTGGGATGCATTGGAAAGAGAATAAAGTGATTTAAGAAGGAAAATACTGGCAAGGAAAGTAAATACTGGCACAAGAAGTGACAAGTGAATGAAAGTAGGGGTGAGAAACAAACTGGGGCACAGAAGGAAACCAAATGGCTTTTTTGGGAACAGAGACCATGGCAGTGGCAGAAAGGAATGAGGGCACCAAGGGAAAGGAAACAAAAGGGCACCGGTTTAGTTCTTATTGTTAGAGACTGAAAAAGAAGGGATGGGGGGGAAGGAAGGCAGAGGAGAGGTCTGAGAGAACCTTGAGTTCAACTTCTAAACTAATCTAAACTTACTGATCTAAACTTACCCTCTTTCAGTTGGATTGTGCATTTGGATGTTGATTTAAAACAAATCTTACCCAAATTCACTGTAATTCTCCACCACCATCTGCACTACAGTGCTAAGACTGGAATACATTTTAAAACCCTTTAATTTTTGTGACTAAAATGTTGCTATTTAATATTCCCCAGTTCTCTTGCTGCACTTCCCCCATGTCTGGATCACGGAGTGAGAAGCAAGAAAGGGTGACAGCTTTAGCATGTTTGCAAAAATGAGCTGATTCTTCTTTTTTTTTAATGTATATACTTTGAATAAAACATTAATTCCCTCTCCATTTTGGATGGAATTCCTACTTTTTTAACACATTCTTGTATTGATTGAAGTTTCTGCTGTCTGGCATTCTCCAGTAGTACCAAATGGAGGATGTGGTGAAAAATAGGAAGAATCCCACTCCAAATATTTCAGTGGAGATAACAGTTTGAATCCATCCTCTAAATCCTGCCCTGTGATAGCTTTTCCTGGGAAATCCATGGTTTGTTTATGGTATGTGCCATTTTGCAAGTTTGTGGAAGCATATATTGCAATGTCTTCACATTCAATTTCTCTGGCAAATAAAAAGTCACCCAATTAAAAAGCAAAGAGAGGGGCAAGCTTCAGAATGGAAGCTCAGCAGGAGATAAAAATCTTGTTTCTCTGAGTGGATTACTCCAGGAAGCTTGGCCCTGGATGTTATGGGCGGGTCAGAAAAGGGGATCTGTCAGAAAATACAAAGTGGTTTTGCTCAGAGAGCCTTTTGTACAGCTGAGTGAAATCTGCAGCACTCAGTGCAGGGAATATCTCAGCTCCTCAGGGTTTATTAGGCAGCATCCTCTTGCAGCCTCAGTGTCTCACTGGTTGCATATTTACTCACCTGAGTGGGGAAGGATGGCATCGTTTACATTTGCAAAACCCATCTTTTATTTTTGTCCAGGAGAGTTAACAGCCCTGACGAGATTTTCCAGCTGCATCGTGGTTTCATAGCGTGGGGAAAAGCCCATTTCAGCATTTCCTGCCTCCTTTGCATGTTAAACAGCATTGCTGGGGAGGAGGTGCATTAAAACCTCTGTCAGACTGGGGTGTGAATCTGAATTAGTCACAATATTTAGATGTAAGCACTCTTGAACCCATGGAGAAGAGTGGAAATTAAGCTGTATAAAAGTCCAATGCTTTGCCTCCTTTAACATAACAGCTTTTATTTTTGTTGTTGTGCTTCTTTTATTTTTTACTTAATGGGGGTCCTTTTTACTTTTTGTAGGTCTACTACTTTAAAATAAAATCATATAATACATATAGCCCATGCTTCATAAATCCAAATGCTGGAACATGGAAATAGTTTTTAGAACAACATTAAGGAAGATCAGTCTTTTTTATGTGTACCAAAGGCACCGCAGTGACGTTTTTAGGTGATGCACCATAAGTTTGCCAGTGCAGCAGACCCCAGGGAAATTATGACAACAATAAAGCACATATTTAGAGAAAGATTTTTAAGGTTTTTTAAAGCTGTGTTAAAAAAAAAAAAAAAAAAGATACAGAGTAATTGTATAATTACAGTTTTAATTTTTTTGGGGGGTGGGTTTTTTTTGAGAGGACTTTGATTCAGGCTCTGATTTTATGGGAGCAATTTGCCAGAGACAGATTACTCTGGGAACATTCTATAGCACAGAGCCATCTTTTTGTGGGATAATCAGGTAGGCAGAGATCTACAGACAGAAGCTGCCCTTGCCCCATCTGCTATAAATGGTACCTGTAATTATTTGCAGGCACGGAGGCTAATCCTGAAAATTGGGGCCTTAACACCTTGAATAACTAATTGCAAATGGGTTTGGGTAGGTTGCAAGCTGTAAAATATCCTAGAATCCATTTCCTGTGTCCATGTGGACATTGGCCAGTATGGGCCAGCTTGGGGTGTAAAAGCAATTTCAATAGTGAAGAGGCTAAAAGGCTTTGTCCTGGTTTTTACCCACAACATTTAGCTTGGCAGCAGTGCTGCCATCAATAAACACTGCTGGAGTGGCTCCTGCTCCATGGCTGGACGTTCCCTGGAGAGCTGCAGCTTCCCCAGCACTCCTGGCAGTCCTGCATGGGGGATTTCACACCCTCAGGGCAGGGGATTCACTCACAGCCTGCACTCCATGCTCTTCGAGGTCTTTTCCTATGGATTCCATGGGAATCTTAATTTCCCTTCCAGCCCAAACCATTCTGAGATTCTGTGAACAGGAGAATTAGAAGGAAGAGGGGAAAATGAGCAGGATAAGGTGTCCCTGATGATTCCATGGAATGTGCACTATTCCAGCCAGAAATCCCTTTTCCAAACCATGGGACTCTGTCCTGGAAGAGCTCCCCAGCTGTTCATAGGGTCACTGAGGCTGGAGGGGGACACAGGAGCTCGGGACAGTTCTGAGTGTCACTCTGCAGCAGGTCAGAGCTTCAGGTTTTCCCCAGAATGGTTCTGTGTCCGTGGAACCCTCCCACCAGGTGCTGTGAACATCTCCCTGTGGGGCAGAGCTCATCCCTGTGCCTGTCTGCCCAGCTGCTGGGGCTGCAGAGTGGCTTTGAGGGTTTAAAGCTCAGGAGAAAGCAGAAGTGTCAGCGTTGTGCTGTGTCCCAGCCTCTGCAGCACGAGGCACGTTTTGCTGGCTGAGGAAATCTGTGATTAATCACCACCAAGCCTGAATAATGCAAAGGAAGCACTTCCATAACAGAAGTCTCCACACGAAGAAAAACCTTATTTCTTTAAAAAATAATAGATCTTTTAAGTGATTTAATCTTTAAAACCCCATTGCTGCTCGCAGATGATTTAGATATAAGGAACATCTCCAGCACATGCATGATTCAAATACTCTTTTCAAATGAAGCCTTTGATGGAACAAGGGAATTAAACATCAAGCCCAACATCTCCCAGTTGCCAAAGAGCCCTTGGTGTGACAGCTGGTCAGCTGAGCAGCAGAGAGCTGACATCTCCATCACTCAATTCATTATCCAAATGTTTCAGAGCATGGGATCATTTTATTAAAGCAGCGATGTCTAAGAGTTGTTAAGACAACCGGCAGAAAATGCTCCCTAAAAGCAAAAAAGAAAACACCAAAAATGTGTTTGGCACTCTGGATGGAGCCATACAGCTTCTAGCTGAGCTCTGCTTTTCTTTTTTTTTTTTTTTTTAATCCTAATGCCACAATGTAATTTTGTGTGCTAAGGAAAAAAATCAGTTTCACTGTTAGAACATCAAAGCAAGCCCAGGCCATGCTGGGTTTTAAATAAACAGACAAACCTTTGGTGCCTCCATTTCCTCCTTGATGGAAAGCTACATCAGCAATCTTGGAAAGGCCTGAAATGTGGGAAACACTTCTTTTTTGCAAATTTTGCAAATTCCACTGGTTTTCAGGTGGTTCTCACATCTCTCCATTCTCACCAGAGGAAAAAAGAGCAAGAAAATGAATTAATTTAAGTTTGCATTGCTATTGTACAACCCTCCTGATTTTTAATGTTTAATTTGATGAATGTCTTGGGGCAGGTTGGGTAAAGTTCATGTCACAACTTCCCAAGTTCATTGGGGTCTAGGTAGGGCAAGATTCCTTCCAGGGCAGAAACAGCATGAAATTCATTTCTACATCTTGGTGTAAAAAGTGCACAACCTCCACATAAGGAGATTTTGAAGATCTCCACCAATTTGAAAAAGTCCCAGTCATGCTCTAGGAGCTCACCAGAAAACACCTGCAAAAAAACCCCAGTTGGTTGAGGCAACAGGAGTTTGCCAGTCAGAAACTTTTGGAAGATCTTTTTAATTTTCTCCTGTTCTTCATTTCTTGCCAGTTCTCACACATTGATTGAAATTTGTCAAGGACCAGCAGCAATTTCTTATATTAATAAGCTAACTCGGCTCCCTGCTGCAGCTTGATTGAACAAAAATGAGTTCTAAACGCCTAATAATGTATTTTTACTGCCTTTTCTAGAATTCAAACCTTCAGTCTATCTCTGCTCACACTTTTGGGGAAGGAATTTCCCTGATATCCAACCTATCCCTCTGCAGAGCCTTCCAGCAGATCAGCACTCCCACCCTGGCTGGTGTCATCTGTGAATTAAATGGTGCCCTCATTTCCCTTTTCTGAAACAATTCAGCATTTCAAAGATTTCATTTGCTACAGTGGATATGAAGACAAAGGTTTATCTCAGGAAATACCTCATGTTTTGTGCCAGGGAGATGTAATAATCATTAGGGAGCAAAGGGGAATCAGAATGAAGCTTTACAAGGTATCCACACACAGAAAAGTGTGAAATTTCACACTTCCATGTTCTGACTCTTTTATTTAAAGAAGCTTAGTGTTTGTTCTCCTCTCAAACCCAGTTAGTTGATTCCTATTTAATGTTCCCTTAAATCCTAGGTGGTTTTCTGTACAGGTTTCACTGAGCAAGAGGTTTTTGATTCTGCACAGAGCTCAAGCTGGCTCCCTTCCCCTCAGGAGAAACAACATTTCCAGAATGTTCCTAGGCTGGGAAGGAGTGCAGATCTCCTCTGCAGGGGCTGGGCTTGGGAGAAAAAGGGTTCTTGGGAGGTTTGGAGTGCCCATCCCTGGAGGTGTCCAAGGAAGGCCTGGATGTGGCACTCAGGGCTCTGGGCCGGGGACAAGGTGGGGATAGGTCACAGATTGTACTTGGTGACCCTGGAGGGCTTTTCCAGCCTCAGTGATCCTGGGATTCTCTGATGATGAAATTAGCACTGCTTCAGTGGCCCTCAGCCTTTTTGTTGCAAGGCAGCTGGAGCAGTGCTGTGGGAAATGACACATCCATTCTGTCCCTGACCCTCGTCCCCCTGGGTTTCACCAGCATCCCCCTCAGAGCAGGGGGTGCTGGGGCCCGTCCAAAGGCCAGGGAAGTTCATGGAATACCTTCTCAGATCAGATCAAAGCCCACCTTCACCCCCAGACAGCTCCAGGGCTGTCTGTGCACTCCCCTCCCGCCTCATTCCGGCCAGGGATGGGGGCCTGGGGTCTGCAGGGGGTTTGTGATGCTGGACACTGGGATGGGGTTTCCATGGGATGTGACATTCCATGGGATGTGACATCCCAGGCAGCTGCAGCCTCACACTAAGCTTAGGCTGCCACCAAATTCCATGGTGCCACCTCTGAACTGTGGATTCCTGCAATCAGCAGCTCACTGACCAGCACTGAGAGACAGAGAAATGGAGAAGCTTCCTAAGGGGTGCATGGCCAGTTCCTCCCGATTCTCACGGGAACCAGACAACCCAAACCTGCTGCCAAGGTGGCTTTAAAATGTAACAATTAAATAAATGAAAGATTCAAACACCTGGGAAGGGCGGTTTTGTTCTGGTGTCTGATATTGCAGCAGGCTCTGATTGCTCTGGGAAGTGCTTGGACAATTGCAGGGAGACACAGAAGTGAGGCAGGAGCCCATGGCCGAGATCCTGCTGGAGACAAATGGAATGTGGGCAGAGGATGATCCTCAGCTGAGCACAAGCTGCAGGGTGAAACATAAGCTTCAATCAACTCTTGCAAATAATTTGAGCCCAATGCCATAAGTGCCTTAAATGAAATCCCTCTCAACAGCAGCCAATCTGAATCATTAGACATATGTCACGTAGTGAGCCACAATCACCAGAAGAGTTCCATTTACATGGGGGATGCATTGCAGCAAATGAAATGCATTCATTTAACCATTTGTTCATGTTCTGTGTCTCAGAGAACACAGAGTGAGAGCTGCTGGGGTCACCTCCTGCTGTGCCCCAGCTTGCTGTGACACACAGAGCTCTGCTGGAGCATCCCCCTCTTGTCTGAGCTCCCTGGCCAGCATTTATTGCTGCCCTCGCATTTCAGAAAGTTTCAGGCCAGGCAGGAGCATCACAGGATCTCCAATGATCTCCCAAAATAAACAAGCAGTTTGATTCCATGCCCTTACCCCAAAAGTGAGCCCAATCAGTTCTGCCAAAAAACCCAGACCTGTTCAAATGTCAAATCATGGAATACCCTGAGTGGGAATTCTGACACACACAGGAGAAAACTGAGCAAGGAAAAATATCACGTGTCTCCTTCAGCTGAATTCTTCATTTTATTTTGAAATTTAAGTTATTCAATCAGGAGTTTGGTGGTAACACATTGCAATGATGGCCATTGTGGCTTCATCAGTTATGGAAATATTTAATTGAATTCAAGCCATCTTTACCCACTGTACTAATTACAGTTTCCTCTTCATGGCAAGGGTATTTTATGGACTTTGATGGAAGTTTATTTCTTACAATGAAGTTATGAGGCTAAGAAAAAAAAAAAAAAAACTACAATATTTATGCCCAGTAACATCAACTCTCATATTTTAAAAATATGAGTAACAATTTAGTAACTCAGATATTCACCTTGTGGGGCCTGGAGATGTTGTATCGGTTTTTCTGCTAATTGTCTTTTTCTTTCTTTAATTTTTTTATTAATTTTTTAAACACAGTTTTAACCTCAGGGTAAAATTATCCAGGATTTTCCTGCCATTTTTTTTCAAAGTGCATATCTAACTTCCCTTTCCATAAGTGTAAAAATTACAGCTAAGAAGACCTTTAATATAATAAATGCAATAACTACAACTACCATCTCTAATTAGAGTTAATAACTCCTGATAAAGCTGTTCCCAGTGAAGCTGCTGCAGTGGAATGTCTCAGTCTGAGTGTGATTTGTGGTGCAGGACATTTCTGTGGACACAGATGTCAAACATTTCGTGGTTGGGTTTTATCTGGATGTAACGGTGCTGCCTCAGGCATCCCCAGATTTTCCCACACCGCAGGAAGGAGTCTCAGCTAAAAGATCCTCCTTTTTACAGCTCTCATCTCCTTTTTACAGCTCTCATGAGTGATTTGAGCAGGAGCTTCTCAAGGCCCTGGCACAGGGTACCCAGAGCAGCTGTGGCTGCCCCTGGATCCCTGGCAGTGCCCAAGGCCAGGCTGGATGGGGCTTGGAGCAGCCTGGGACAGTGGAAGGTGTCCCTGCCCATGGAATGGGTGACACTGGATGTGCTTTAAGGTCCCTTCCCACCCAAACCAGTCTGGGATTCTCTAAGTTCTGTTCTGAGGGAAACATTACAAGAAACAAGTGCTGCTGGAGTTGTTTGGGTTCCCATGCCGTGCTTCTCTTGGAGCTGTATAATTTAGCACTTGATGTGCAGTTGTCATCAGGTGCAGCAGTGTTTTGTTTACACTTGGTGCTTTAATATTTGCAAATGTAGACATTGAATAAGGCATTCTTCAGACTCAAATGGCTCTCAGTAGATTGAGGAATAGAGATTTTCCAGGCTGATAATTACCAAGAAAGCTTTAAACTGCAGGCACCTCCAGTAAAGTGTCTTTTCAAGAGCCAACCATCATTATTATGAGGAAATGTGGCAGCTCCAAGCACAGGTGCTGATTAAACATTCCCCATAAGAGTGGATCTGTTGGAAAATCTGCACCCCCCACCCTTAAGAGCATCATCCCAGACAAGCTCCTTAGACATTATACTTCCCAGGACTGAAAATGTACCTTGTTTTATTTTTAAAACAGCTGCTGCTGAGGCTGCAAGGTAAATATTGCCTTGGTTAGGTGAATGGCAGCCTGTTTTCTCTGAGCTCCTCCCTGATACCTGAGGAATTAAGGATGAAACTGGTTAAATTTAAATTCCTGGTTAATTCCTGGATTTAGCCAGGAATTAAGGATAATGCCACTTAAAGGGAGGCAGAATAAGGATGCAGCAGCATGGGGAAAATATGCTGCTGTAAAGTTTAAAGAAAATCCTGAGCAAAACCTGCAAATTTCCTCATGTCCCCCAAACACCAGATGTGTGTCTGGAGCTTCAGGAGAATAAAAACCGTGGATCCAGTGGGAAACCTGGTAACATTTGGGTTTATATCCTTCCTCTACGCCAAGAAAAGCTAAAGCGGGGATTTATTTCTTACAATGAAAATCAAATCACTTAACGTCTCTTTGCAGGTTTTATTTTTAAACTTCAGGTTTATCCTTCCTTCATTCCAGGCCTGGAATGATCTGGGGAGAAGGAAGGATGGGGACAATCACAGGCAAAGTCCTCTCCAGTTTAACTGAATAATTTTAAGCCTTTCCTCCAGAGTGAGAGGAGCAGCTCCAGCCCCAGAGAAATGTGCCATCAGCAATTGTTGCATTTGGGATGGGAGGCAAAGCCAGAATTCCCCACAGCCTCGTGCAGAGGTGTGACAGCAGGAGCTGCTGTCCTTCTGGATCCTTAACCTTTGAACTCTTGATCGGGACTTTTTGCATGGTTCAAAGTGCAAAGTGTGCACTGAGGATCCCAAATGGGGACCTGCTGCAGCTCTGGGGCTTCCAGGCACCCCCATGTCCATCATTCCCGGCTGGACAGACACCCCCATGTCCATCATTCCTGGCTGGACAGGGACCCCCATGTCCATCATTCCCAGCTGGACAGGGACCCCCATGTCCATCATTCCTGGCTGGACAGGCACCCCCATGTCCATCATTCCCAGCTTGACAGACACCCCCATGTCCATCATTCCTGGCTGGACAGGCACCCCCATGTCCATCATTCCTGGCTGGACAGGCAGCTCTGCCCTCAGGGCAGCTGGAGTTCAGAAAGACAGCAGCCAAAGACTAAAGTTAGAGCTTAAAATGTCCCCCCTGCCAACTTTAACCTCCCTCCAGCACCTCCTCTCTGGAAGGGATGTACTTTGGGATGGTCTGTGATCTGATTTATCCATGCTTTTTCAGGATAAACTCGGATTTTTTCAGCTTTAATAAAGATCTTATGTTCCTAAGCATCTTAGAGATAATAGTGCTTAATGGGCACTCAGGAAAAGACAGACTGTGTCATTTTGAAAGATGTAACCGTGACATTTATGCACAAAGCTCTCATTTCAAAGCATTCTGCTGGCTTTTGGAATGTCTTTCTGGAGAAAGCTGGCTGATCCTGAAGCAGTTCCATTGCAAATGCAAACTCCCAATGCTCTACAGTGGGGTCATCTCCTCTCCCCTCAGGGTTCATCTCTGGAGTAACTTTCCAGGGATCTGTGGAGTGAATCTTTCTGTTTCTTAAGGGTCATCTGCTGTCAGAGTGCAGAAAAACTTGTTTATTTATTGCTGCTTTCTGTGAGTGTCACCTCTTGCAGCCGCTGCAAACAGTGTAAAGCACTTTTTGTACAGATATCCTCCTGATTTAACCAGGTGTCTGTGTCAAAGCAGTGGCAAAACCCCCTCTGAATTCCATTTTCCTTGCTGTTGTTTTAGAGGTCTCTATGGCTTCACTTGGTTTGAGGTTTCCTCAAGTGTAAGGTACAATTGCTTTGTATCTGCCCAAAAAAATCTCACTATATTTGTAAGCAACTGAACACTTTTGGGATGGACTCAGGCAAAAGCTGTAAATCCCAGCAATGCCTGCAGCTCGGTGCCTTTCAGTCTTCATCCCACCAGCTTGCTTTCTTTCCACTCTCCTCATCTGCTTTTCATTTCTGTCAAATTCTTTTCCCCTTCTTTTACTCCTTAATGTGAGTATTGATTTTTTTATTTTCCCCCCTGTGATTGTCCCTTCCTCTGTTTCTGTTGCCTCTCCATTTCCAGCAGCTCCTGCAGCCCTGCACATGATCAGCAGTGAATGTGCCAGGAGGTCTGGGTGTCTGGGGGGAAATCCTCTCGCTCAGACACTCAGGAAAAGCAGACCTGTAGGGCTCTGAAAGACTTAAAAAGGCAGGAGAAAGTAAGTTTATTTTCCAGTGGGACTAGTGGAGTTGCTACAGCACGGTGGGAGGAATGCTCAGCCATGAGGGCTTTGATCAAACCCTGCTGGAATCAGGAGAAATGTTTGGAACAGCCCACAACCCTGGCATAGCACAGGCAGAGGGAAATATAAAATATAAAGGAGAAAAGCAACGGTTTCAAAACTTCCTATCAAATTGAGAGTTTGCATCTCACAAATGTTGCTTTAGTTCCTGCCTGGTGTTGCAAGAGATTCCTAAATCAGGTCAACCAGATTTTTTTGCTGTTAGTAAAAAGGAAAAAAGTTCATTACTTAGAAATTCTGTACCACAAATCATGCCAAATGTGCCTTTGGGAAATATCTCCACTTGCAAGCTGAAGTGAAATAATTCCCCTTGGAAAAGACAGATCCTTGTATCTTAATAAGCTCAACTTTTTCTATATATACGTACACACATGTATTTTTATCCCTCTGCTTTCCAAAGGATCGAATCAGGGCTGAATGCCCCTTTCTGGAGTGCAGGCAATGATAAAAACCTGCCCTGGCTCTCCCAGGGCATATTTTGAGTGGAGGAATAGTTCCCCATTTTTATTTAGTCCTTTTTTTTCTGTTCTCTGTGCAGGGTGATGGGTTCAGCCCCCCGTGAGGGGCTGCAGCCCTGGGGCAGTGGCACACCTCGCCCGTGCCTGAGCCCAAAGTGGGATCCCTAGCAGCTCCCTGGGCACTCAGCACTGCCCACACTGCATGAAAAGGGCAGAAAGGCAGAGTCCTTCTGAGTGTTCAGCAAAAAAAACCAAGCAAAATTTGAGCAGCCTTGTTTCAGCTGGGAGCAAAACCTTCATAAAAGCAGCTGGAATAAAACCGCATCCAGAACACGGAGCTGGGTTTTGGATGGGCAGTTTGGAACACAGGAGATACCAAATTTGACAAATAGGCAGTGACCTTGCTATCTCCAAGCCTAGTCTTCTTTAAAAACTCCCATTTGCTGAGTTTGGCACTTGGGGCTCATCCCCTCCCTTGGTCAGGATTGGGTCCTGAGCCTGTCCCAGGTTTCAGCTCCCCACAGCCATAGAAAGGAGAATTCAACCAGCCCCAGTCCCAGAGCCAGCCCTGCATTTATTACATTTAAAATCAAAAATTCTTCTGTTTGGCTGCAAATTTCTTACAGTCTCGAGATGCAATCTACAGAGACAGGGACCAAATAACTGCAGAGTTATTTGGGGTAAGGGAGGCCGAAATCCAGGGGGGTTCCAGAGTGGGGTGTTTGCCTTTCCATGCTCACCATCCTTCCCTTCTGGTTCTGATGGCTGAAAACAAGGAGGGGAATGGCAAGGGCAGGGCCCTGGAGCTCTGTTTGAGTGCACCCTAAAAGCAGGAGCCCACAGAGAGGTGATGAGTGACAGAGGGGAAGTGATCCCAGTGCTGGCAGAGGCAGTGCCATGGCAGGATGGAGCACTGAGGAGGAGAACTGAGGGTCCAGCCTGGGGAGCACAGGGATGAGGGATGCCAAGGTAGGGCTAGGGGCTTGGAGAGGGTGGGAATAGGCTGGAACACAGCACAATGCATGGAAGGCTTCCAAAGCAGCTTTTGAACAGATTGGAGAGGGAACGGAGGTGGGAAGGCGGCTCTCGGCTCCACTGTGTGTAAAATGAGGATGATAACAGCTCCTCACCACGAGGGCTGCTGCAGGCTCAGCATGCACGGAATGCTGATGGGCTCAGGGGGGCTCTGCCAGCCAAACACAGCCCCTGTGCTCCAGGAGAGCCCCGGGGAGCAAACCCTGTGCAGCCCACAGGACTGGGCAGAGGCACAAGGCAATTCCTGCTGCTGACAGGGCTGGGGTCGCTCGCCCTTCTTCCTGAGAAACTCCCAGCGCACATCCACACAACTTATGGAGCAGCTTATGGGTCTTTAGCCATGTCTAAATTAGAGCTAACAGCAAATTTCTGGACAGCCTTGTGCTGTCAGAGAAGGTAACTTTGCAAAGGAAGATGCTGCTAAACTGTGAGCAATGACTTCTTTGATTGTTTTCAGGTACTGGCTCCCAGCTGGATGCCACATGGCACAGGAAAATCTGCCCTTTGCTAAGAGATAAGGACAGAAAAATATGTTTGGAGGGGGTTCCCAGTAGCTTCAGTGCAAGTGGAACTCTCAGAGGGAATTATCCAGAGAAAAAGATCTTCCTCAGCACTGTTTTCCATGCCCTGCTCCTTTCTGACCCTTCAATCTGCCCCCAGCCCCACTGAGTGTGTGTGATCCAGACTCCCATGGAATCCATATCCCTGTCAAAGAGCCCAAGGGCAAACCTTGTGTTCCTCTGGCTTTCACAAATCCCCTACATTAACCTGGCACCAACAGCAGCTTCTCTCTGGGGAAAGCAGCAGCACAGAGCTCGCAGTCATTAGGATTTTAGCTCTCTTTTCCCTTCAGTGACTGACAGGTGGGTTTTAATGAGGTCTCATGGACCTCCTGGGGTTCCCTGTGGGAAGGAGGGGAGGCTTCTCAGAGCAGGAACCCCTGCAGGAGCTGGATGTTCAGATGTTTCTGGAAGCCCTGCTAGCAAACCACCTGCCTGTCCTGGCATTGGGCTGCTCTTGGGAGCTGTTGGTGGCTCCCAGCTCAGGGATGGAGCAGCATCCAGCCAGCCCTGTGCTTCCACATGGCTGATTCCATGTGTCATCCCGTGTCCCAGCGCCTCTCCAGCTGCACAGCTGACACCCAGCCTGGGAAAATTCCTCCTTTCAGCCAGGACAGGAAATATGGGCACTAACCGTGTAGAAACAGGGATTTCTCCTCAACCAGAAAGAGTCACAAACTGTAAAATCCTCCTTTGAGAATGGATTCAGCCCTGACCTTTACTGAAACTCCCTCAGTCCCTGATGACCCCTTGAAATAGAAATGTTTGTTGCCTGGGAGAGCTGGAGGAGCTTTTCCAGGTGTGCCTGCTGAAGTGTGCTGTGTAGTTGTGACATTTTCCTTGCTGTGGGGATTTTTGTGCTCAGAGAGTGAATGGAGCTGATGCTTTGCCCTGCCTGTCACTTTGGCTCACTCACATGGCTCAGCCCCTTGTGGCAGAGCAGCTGTACCCAGGCTGTCATTCCCTCTTACTTTCCACCGCTAAATTCCATGGAAGGGCAGTTACTGGTTTTTTCCTTCGTCCCAGAAGAAATCATGTTACAAATGATGTGCTGTAAGTGAAAAGTCAGGTCTGCCACTGACCAGGACGCAGCAGCCTTTGGTTTGCTGAGGAGGATTCAGTCTCTGACTGAGAGAGGAGGGAATTGAAAGGGAGGACTCCAAAATTTACAATATCCCAATTACCAATTTTACCAGTTACCAATTAGCAATTACCCAAGTGCTGCCAGCAGCTCAACATAAAAGGCAGTGCTTGTTTTCACACTCAGCAATAACAGCTTCCTTCCTGTAAAATCATTTATGTCTTGAG
>NC_031768.1:113510348-113516523 GCF_001522545.3 Parus major
TTAATTTGTTTTTACAATGTTGTACAGTAATTACTTTATTTAAATGAATCATCTGACAAACTAGTTCTTCATAAAACTTGTCACTTACTCTGCTATTTTTCTTTTAACCTGGACCTTACAATAAATTCTGAGCTTTGCTGTCAGTCAGCAGCAGAAGAAGGAGAAGAGACTATTTATGGAATTGCTGGATTTCATTAGGGATGTATGGATGAAAATGCTACAGCACAGCTTGTTTGTGATGCAGATTTATTGAGTAATTCAACTCCTTTTTAGCAGCTGAATAGGCCTGAACAGAAGAATCAAGCTGCAATAGGTACAGTCCAAGCCTTTTTAATGCAAAATCCCCCAGCTCAGCCACAGTAAGGAATTATTGCCTCAAAAACTCCCTCATGGGCTTTGCCCATGGGTGTGGGACTGGATGAGCTTTGAGACCCTCTCCAAGCCAGACCATTCCATGACTCCCTGTTTTATCCAGGGTATGTCACCAGCAAATAAAGGCTGCAGAGTTCCTGTGACTGCTTTCCTGCTCCATTAATGTGTGTAAAAAGAGCCTGCAAGAGTATTGATAGTGCAGAGTTTTGTTTGCTCAGAAAATGCATCCACACAAAACTTCCCCTCTTTGCGTCACTCCTCCTTTCCCTCCCTGCTTTCCTGCTGCCCACTGAGCTTCCACTCTTTTCCAACAGGAAGAATCTGGAGGAATTCTGCTAATGAAGTATAAATAGTTCCTGGTTATACATCATTAATTAAAATTAATCTCAATTTAACAGGCAGTTGATTAGAGGGATGGAAATAGTTCTGGCCCTAGAATGAGGAAGTGCTTGTGCACATCCAGGTATGAAGGTTGCCTCAAGGGTGGTTGGATGAAGAAGTTTTAATTAATAAAAAAAAAAATTAAAAAAGCAGAAAGTGCTGGAATGCACAGTAATAATTTCTGAGGTGGAGGGTTATTTTTGCCAAGATCAAATGGCAGAATGCCCATCCTATTGGAAGTGGGGAGGGATTGTGGGCACCCATATTTCCAGGTTATCCCCTGTACCGTGACATCCACCTTCCCTGGTGGAACAATGCTCTGCTGCTTCCAGCAGCATTCAAGGGAAACTCAGCAGTGGAACCTTTCTGGCCCGAGCCCAGGCTGAAAAGAATTGTCTTCCTTGGGTGAAATGAGGGAAAGATAATTGAATTTAACCACTAAACTTGCTGGGATCATAGTTGGGATGAGGAATTACAGGATTGGATTGGAAAGGACAGGCTTTAGATTTTTTTTCCCTTCAGGTGTTCTGGAGTTTGCAGCTCTGGAAAATCCTGCTGGCTTTTAGCATTCCACTGGATGTTTTGGTTCCAAGTCCTGCACTCAGGCTTATATTTTATTTTTATTTTATTTTTTGGCTGGTTTTGTGTATCACACTCTTTTGTAATCACTAGGATGTTCTCTGAGGAAGAGAGAAGAAGTGTCAGGTTCTGATACCTGCACATTGTACGTGAGAAATCCATGGAGTGTACAAGAAAATTGCTGAAGCTGGCAGATTGTTTAAGCCATGTCAAGGCATTGCTCTGTGTGGGTTCAGGAGATAAAATAATGCTGTTTATTCCAGAGGAGCCAGGGATAACATTACCAGACTGGGGCTGGTAGCCTCCAGGGTTCTTCATTGCTGGATTAAAATTCAAACCAGGTTCTGATTCCAGTGTGTTCCCATTTCTGATGGCCAGCTAATGGCTGCACTATTCCTACATGGAATCAAAACCGCAGGAGATTGCAGCTCATGAGCTGAATGCATTCAGATTGCCAGAAATTACAAAGAGAGGGGCCTCAAATTCAACATGGGGAAATGTGTGAGAAATCCAGAGTATTCTCTAGTGACATGCACTAAGTGAGTAAATTAGACTTGCAAAATCAAGCACTGAAGCTGGAGATTGCTGTTTAGAGGAGCTGTTTTTTTAAAATTAGCTGTGTTTGCTGTGCATTCCTCAAATCCCATAGCCCCTGGACAGTGGGAATGTGCTGTTGGCACAGTAAGGTCTCTAGAGGCTGGACATCCCAGCCTACTGGGACAGGCTGTGGCCTCGAGACACCTTCCCCATCCCAGGATACACTCCAGGGAAGATCATTACACTTCCAAAATTTGGGTTATTCCCTGTCCTCTTTGGGAAAGCTTGCTCACTTGCCTTTTGGAAAGCTTGTGCTGTGTCCACAGGTTCAGCTCCTTTTCCTGGGAAAAAGTAAAAATATTCCCCTGTCCCTGAGCAAGCTGAGGAATGACCAGCAACGCTGCCTGAGGTGTATGAAAATCCACAGGAAACACAGAGCTCGAGGGGAGACTCTCAGTCTGTTTGCTCTCAAACTCCTCAGTGGATCTCGGACTGCCAGACGTGCAGGAACACTTCAGAAAACATCCACACATCCAAGGCTCATCCCCAAATGTGGATTAGACTGGAGCAGGGAGAACAAGAGCCATGAACATCCCTGCTTTCATTAGAAAGGAGCTGGATAGACAGAAGTTTTCAGAAGCATTTAAAATGTTCCTCTGGAAAGGCTGGACAATAAACACGCGTCGTCTTCCCCAGATGTTTGAGAGCAACATTCACAGCACTGAGCTAACCCCAGTGCAGATAAAATCTAATGATCATTAATGATCTTGCTGTAGTGCTTTGATCAGCCATCGGGTTTGCCTTGATGAACGCTCATCATTTGTTTTTCCCCCTCTTTCTGTGCAGCAATTAAGAGGTGAATAATCCTTCTCATTTATCTCTGTTCCAACAGGAGGGATATTCGAAACTGTGGAAAATGAACCTGTTAATATTGAAGAATTGGCGTTCAAGTTTGCTGTCACCAACATTAATAGAAACAGAACACTGATGCCTAATACCACATTAACCTATGACATCCAGAGAATTAACCTTTTCGATAGTTTTGAAGCCTCAAGAAGAGGTAAATATCTCAATTACTGTGTCAGTTACATGTGTGGTTTGTGCTCTGTGCCTTTCCCCATCCTGATCTCCTTTTCTGCCCTGCTTGCATCACGTGTACCAACAGGAACAGAAAATTAATCTTTCAAAGGTGGTTGAACTAAGAATCAAGCTGGGCTTGGACCTGTCATGTGCTTTCTGAATAAACCCCTACGTCCTGTCTGCATGCTATGAGCCCCAGATGGCAGGTGACGAGGCCAAACCACTTTTCTTTCCAAAACATAGATTTGCCACCTGGAATTCTGCAGAAAAATGATCAGGGACTCACAGGAAGCACAATGGGATGCCACAACCCAAAATTAGCACAGATACCCATTACTGGTAAATTATTTCCACTGCATTTTAAGGACCAGAGGCCAGTAGCCCCCCTGACCTGAAATAATAATGCTCAGTGGCCTGGGGACAGAAATAAGTTTCTCTGTTATAAACAACTGTAAGAATTGAAGTGGTCAACTTTGGAAATTTTTTGCCTTTTCTTTTTTTGTTTCTTCTGAGAGGAAAATTATGGCCCAATTTACTCCCATCTAATTGACTTGCAGGCCAAAACAGAGAGGGGTAATAAGTCACAATATTCCTAAACTCCATGTGTTCCTTGGCTCTAGGAAGCAAGCTTGAAGTTTGATAAAATGTTGTAAAGAGCAGCCCAATTTGCAAGAAGGCTGGAAAATAAAAATGCCTCACTTCAGAAACCAAGCTGGTGAGCTGTCACCTTTCAAACATCTACACTATCAAATTTTCCTCATGCTACTTCAGTTTCTTAGGAAGAGTGGAGAAAAGGAGAATGATTTCAAAGAACATCAGAAAGAGCTTTAAATGGCACTTTCTGCATTCCTTTTCACTTATCAGGTACATGCTGGAGCTATATGCTATAGAATCTCAAGCCTGGTGGATTTATAATCCATAGAGTCCAGGCAGATACAGTATTTCAGATTTCCTGTAGAGTGAGAATCTCTTCTGTGACTGTTGTGAAAGTGCCTTCTCCACTTAATATGTAGGAAGTTGTCAATATACATGCAAGAAACTCACAGACAGCAGTAATTTCTCCTCATCATGAATTACTGAATTTATTTATGGAATTTGCACATTAAAACCTGTGATCTTTTAGAAAGGCTTCTGAATTAAACCTGGAGAGCCCGTGCACTTCACGCTGTCTGTGAAACATTCATTTGTAGAATGGAAACAGAAAATAATTGATTTTCTGTCATATTCTATTACAGTCAGAGAGCTAAACAGGAATTTAAAGAATCTCAGCTCATTGTGGAAGTCGGTGTATTTAATATTTCCTTCAATCAGAGTCATTTCTAACCTTCCCACCCTCACAAAGAGAGCAGCCCTGCGGCTCAGTGCAGGACCTCGTCCCAGTCAGGAGCCTTGTAAAAAACATCGGCAGTAAATTTTACCAATGGACAGAAATAACTGGTATTACTTCATCTCCTGCCTGTCAGCCTGCAAAGACATGGGAGAGAAAGAAAGATGCAAAGACAGCTGCAGGCAGGGCTCTTCAGGCTGAGATATGGGCACAAGGAGAAGGAAGCCTTTGTTGATGTATTTGGCTGATTTGGAGGGGTATAAACATCAGTGTGTGTGGGTTCTTTATTTCCTGAGGGCTGCAAGCATTCCTGGCTGCTCTGAAAACACAGATTATGGACCGTGGAGCCCTTTGCTGCTCAGCTCCCTGCAGCAGCCTCAAATTGGAGCAGCTCACACAGGTGGAAAGGTGTCGGTCCCAGGGGATCCATGGGGAGCCTGCTGTGGCTCCAGGGATGCATTACCCAACACTGCAGTGGAACTTCATTCCTGTGACACTCCTTGGGCAGCCAGAGAGCTCCTGGTTCCTTCAGGATGAAGCCATTCTGAGAAAGGCAGTCCAGAAATCCATGTGATCTGCAAGGCAATGAGGAGAGAAGGTGTTGGTTGTGGCAAGCAGGGTCAAGGGTATAAAGCTGATTTTCAGAACCACAATCAAACCAGAAGTTGGAAAAGCCCTCTGAGTCCATGGACTCCCAGCTGTGCCTGATCCCCACCCTGTCCCCAGCCCAGGGCCACCTCAACCTTTCCTTGGGCCCCTCCAGGGATGGGCACTCCAAACCTCCCTGGGAATCCCCTGCCACTGTGTAAAACCCCTTTCCATGAGGAAATTCCTGCTGATGTCCAACCTGGCCCAGCCTGAGGCCATTCCCTGTCCTCCTGTTCCCCCTTGTCTGTCCCCTCCTGTCAGGGAGCTGTGCAGAGCCAGAAGGGTCCCCTGAGCCTCCTTTTCTTCTGAGCCCCTTTCCCAGCTCCCTCAGCCTCTCCCTTAACCCTCTAAATCACCCCTGAACACCTCAGGAGCCACTGGCACATCTCTCAGTGGGTCCCAGGGCAAGGCAGTGCTCCGTTCTCACCTGGATGGGATGGGGGTGGGTGCAGGATAAAAGCTGGCGGTCAGCATCCCACAGGAGCCGTACTTTTGCCCACCGAGAGCCTGCTGTCCCCTCAGCCTGTGACCAGCTGGCGCTGGGTGTGGCGGCGCTGTTCGGGCCGGCCCACAGCTCCTCGGTCAGCGCCGTGCAGTCCATCTGCAACGCCCTGGAGGTGCCGCACATCCAGACCCGCTGGAAGCACCCCACCGTGGACAACAGGGACTCCTTCTACATCAACCTGTACCCCGACTACGCCGCCATCAGCAGGGCCGTCCTGGACCTCGTGCTCTACTACAACTGGAAAATTGTCACCGTGGTGTACGAGGACAGCACGGGTGAGTGGGGCTGGGCTGCGGGGCCGGGGTCCACCACACCCTGCCATGCCCTCACAGCTGCCCTGGATTACAGGAGAAAAAGCCCTGTCCCACTGCTGCCGTGGCTTTTGGAAAGCTGCTCGCTTCACCAGGGCTCAGGAAGGAGCCCCTGGGGTTTGAATAGTCAATCCCATTCTGCTTCCTGCTTCTGGAAGCCGTAATACAGCCTCGACCTGATCCCAGGATCCCAGGACCTGGAGATCACCCAGTCCAACCCCCCAGCCAAGGCAGGGTCACTGGAGCAGGTGACACAGGAATTTGGGATTTTGGGATGTCCCCAGAGAGGGAGACTCCAGGCCCTCCCTGGGCAGCTGTCCCAGGGCTCTGCCCCTCCATGGCCACAAGTTCTTCCTCAGGCTGAGGTGGAACTTGTTGTGTTTCAGCTCACGGCCACTGCTCCTCATCCTGTCACTGGCACCACTGAGCAGAGTC
>NC_031768.1:113517198-113525329 GCF_001522545.3 Parus major
TGTTGGTGTGCACTCAGGGGGTGTTGGTGTGCACTCAGGGGGTGTTGGTGTGCACTCAGGGGATGTTGGTGTGCACTCAGGGGTCCCCTCTCAGCCTTTCCTTGCCCAGAGTAACCAGGCCCAGCTCCCACAGCCTCTCCTCACACAAGAGATGCTCCAGACTCCTCATCCTCTCTGTGCTCCCCACTGGACATTCTCCAGTAGCTCCTGGATACATCTTCTAGACAGAATAGAAACAAGGAGAGGTCTTTTCAGCCCACCCCATGATCAAGTTGGCATTCCAAAACACCAAGTGCTCAGCTACAAAAATGCCTGATATTAAAGAGATTTCATTTGCAGAGGTATTTGCAAAGTAAATTAATCATCAATCATCTTATTAACCCAGAGTCAGGAAAGTAAACACGTCAACTTTGATCAGTATAAGTAGTCCTTGGATTTGGGGTTAAAGTGATGCCAAGCTCTTTTGTTTCTCATCCCTGATGTTTGACATGGTTACACCACAAGGAATAAAAACAATTTGGCTGGGTAGGATGAAGCACCCTGGTCTCCTGGGAGGTGTCCGTGCCCAGGGCAGGGGGTGGCACTGGATGGGCTCAGGGGGTCAGGCTTTTGCCATGTCCTCCAGAAAAAGAGCTGCAGTTCTTTCCACCCCTGCTTTGGCTTCTCCAGGACACCACACCTGGGCTCCATCTCCACTTCACGTGGCAGCAGGAAGCGTTGGGAAGTTCAAGGTCCCAGTCTGATGTGACCAAAGGAGATATTTTAAGGCACACAGTAATTTCTCCCCCCTAAAAGGAGAGGGAGGTGGGTTGGAAAGTCCTTTATTTTTTATTTTTTTTTGCTTTTCACCACACCTGCACTCAAGCACTTTTTGTTGCTGGGGAGACAAACACCAGTTCTCAGTAGGAGGTGTGGATGAGATGAAGGCTTCCCTGAATGCCCAACTCCTCCCAAACCTCAGCTTTCCCTCCTGGAGCTGCTGTCCCAGGGCACTGCAGCCAGGAGCGAGCCCTTGGGACTTGGGCTGCACTTCCCAGGCAGGTGACACCAACCCCTTTCCCACCATAACCAGCTCCAGTGGTCTCTGTTCCTCAGCTGGCCCCTGGCCAGCTCCCAGTGCAGGCAGCATTTCCAGCTGGACACTCAGAATGTTCCATGTTCTCCGTTGGTGAGGAGGGACAGCAGCTTCTCCCCAAGCACGTGTTCAGTATTGAGTGAAAGCCAAAAGTCCTGGACTCAGTGAGCCCTCAGAACCTGGCAGGGAAGAGGGAGCTTTTTCTTGCCTTCGATGTGCCACTCAACCACCCCACACAAATATTCACACCCCACACAAATATTATCCCCACTCCCAGCAGGAGAAGCAGGAGCTCCTTCATTTTAATTTGTTTGATTTTTGTTCGAGAAGCGCTCCTTGCCTGTGTTCTCTCTCTCTCTATGCATGTTTTTAAGGCAGCCTTTTCCTTCCCCTCGGCAGGAGATCAGGAATTTTTTGTGGGAGAATTGCATTCATGGATAACGAGAGGCTGTAATCACACACCTCAAAGAGCTCTTAACTATCTTCCCTCGGTTTTGGAGGCAGTGTAAATGGCACAGGAGTGCTGATTTAGCCAGTGGAACTGCACTGTGTTTAAAAACTTGGACAAGGCTCTGGCTGAGCTCCACTGACTCCAGCTAAGGCATGTAAAGCTGTTCCAGCTGAACACCAGCTCTGAGAAATCACCTGTGTTTGAGGACATAGAGCTGCATCTCAAAAGCTTCTGTAAGATCTCACAGCTGCTGAGTGACATCAGGCAGGAAAGTTAGAGGTTTCCTCAGTTTTATCTTCTTGCTGTTTGGTATTGGAATAATAATGAGCTCCACAAGAAGAAGCCTTATTTGCTTTTTATGTCTCAATTTAAACATACTACAATATGTTTATATTGTATTATATCAATGCAAACATATCCTGTAGTCAACCAGTTAAAAACACCTTTCAAAATATTTAGATGTTGAAGCCAAGTATAAATATGGGAATGAAAGGCTTTAATAATATTAGTTAGGAAGCTGGCAAATATGGAACTAGCAATTATCCTTAGGGAGAGTGGAGTGTGAGAAGCCCTGTGTAGCTGACAATAAATCCTTGTGGCACAGGCTGGTGATTGTGTCCTTGCCTGTCATTTTTCAGGTCTCATTCGCCTGCAGGAGCTCATCAAAGCCCCTTCCAGATACAACATTAAAATCAAAATCCGGCAGCTGCCCTCTGGGAACAAGGATGCCAGGCCTCTGCTGAAGGAAATGAAGAAGGGCAAGGAGTTCTATGTGATATTCGATTGCTCGCATGAGACGGCGGCAGAAATCCTCAAACAGGTACCAGGGACGGGGAGGCAGAGCTCCACCTGAGCCTTGTACCCTGAAATCCTCTCTGATTCCACTTCCTGGGAGCACTAAACCCAAAGGCCTGGGACAGGGGGTTGTGAATGCAGGGACAGAAGTGACAACAAAAGGTGCCACAGAGCCCCTGACATGCCCAGAGAGCCCCATGTGTGTCCCACAGGAGCAAAAGGGCTTTTCTTTCTGACATTCCAGGTGCTGCCTGACTAGGGACAACATCACTTCATGGGCTTCAGCTTGTCCTGGTTTAATCAACAGAGCTTTTATTTCTTTCCTGTTAAAAAAAAAAAGGGGGGGGGCAGGATCAGAAGAAAAAACTATCTTTTAAAGCAATGAGAGAGCTTGTTGTGCGAGGGCTGGCCCAGCCCAAGTGTGAGATTTGGGCAACCACAGCAGGCAAGGACAAACACAACCTGACATTAATGGGCTGGCACATTCCCAGGGGCACACAGGGAGTGGTGGGAATCCGAATTTACTGGTGTCACTTGCTGTATATTCCTTGACAATAAAAGTCTAAAGCACAGTGTTGGCCTGCAGAAAATAGCTCCATACATTTTGAGGGCAGATCCCTTCTTGCTGCACCTGCAGGGATGAGGGATGAGTTGTTATTTCTCCTGCCAATCAAGCTGATGTGATACCCTGATCACAACAGAGCACCAGAGAGCTTCCACTAACTAAATGCCCATAAAAGTCCCTTTCTGTTCCCATCCCAGAATGTTTTACTGAAATACTGAGGTTCTGCAGAGCAGCTTCTTGTGCCAAAGTTGGTAAGGCATTCCTGTGTGGAGCCTGGACTCTTCCTCTCCAGGCTGGAGAAAGCTGGGACTTGCAGAATCAGCTGCAGCACACCATTCCTGTGAGCTTGTAGGGGGAGGTTTCCTGCTCTCAGGAATGCTTCCCTGCAGCACATGTTAGGATTTCCTGGCTGTGGATGCTTTGAGGTTCAGGGGTGGGGAGGGCACTGTAGGGCACTGTTTGGGCAGGGGGGGTGGGCTGTCCCCCCAGTCTGCTCCTTGCAGGGCTGCCCAAAAGCATCCCCACTTTTGGCTGCTCCAAAAGGAGATCTGTGGGGGAAGAGTTAAGTTGACAACACAGATTTTGAAGGACCGACAAGATGAAGGTGCAGATGTCTGGCACACTGCAGGAGGCACAAAGCTTCCAATATGCCAGGCTGAGTATGGAAAAAAACCCCAAAACAAAACCCAAGTGTCAAAAGAAGAGGAGGGAGTGCTGAAAGATGCAATAAGCAGGGCAAAGCAGCAGAAAAGTTTGTGTGGGATATGGATCAGCCAGAGAAGTGACAGGCTGCAGATACAGATAATGCTCTCCAGTGCCTGAAGAACTGGGGGAAGGAGAGGGAATGACAGTGTGGGAGATAACAGGAAGATTGAGAGAGGTACACCTGTGGGTCAGTGCTGTGGGAGAGGAAACAACATAAATACAGGCTGGAAAGAAAGGGAAAATGGCTTTTCTGTGAGCTAGTTCTGTGGCTGGGTGTGGATGCTGGCAGCAATAACTGGGGGGTTGAGTCCCTCCCTGCCAGAAACAGCTGTGAAATGTGCAGGCGTGGAGGGCTCCGAATTGCTGTGGGGCTCCCCTGATTGCAGGTTACAGGAAGAGCCCTGGTTCACCTCCCCATCCCTGCACTCACAAACCCCTCTGTCATTTTACCCTGGCTGGAAGCAAGATATCAAACACTGGAGAAATCATTTCAAGGAAACTCTGTGACATCAGTAGAGAATATTTTTGGCTTTGCAAACACTCCAGTAGCCATCACAGCAATAACAGGTATTGTTGTTAAATTATGTAAGATTTCTAACAGGAGCAGGACTCAAGGTCACCTAAAGCTGTCCCCAGAGCAGCTCTTTCTTGTCTGTTCACTGTTTTTAGGTGAGGTAGTAGGTGTTTGGTAGCCCATGGAGCAGGGAGGGGATACCAGCTGTGGCACTGCTTGTTACCCAGGGAGGGAGGTGCCCAAAAGCTCCTCTGGGAGCAGGATTAGCCCAGAACTCTGCTGGAGCTGTGCTGGCAGTGTGTGCACCTCTCCACTCACCTCCTCCAGTCTCTGCTTTAAAAAACACCACAAAAGACAGATTTCTTCTCCAATTTCTGCTTATTTATGGCTTCCACTAAAACCCCGTGAAGCCACACTTCCTTGTGTGCACAACAAGAGCAGGTGAATCAATAACCTAATTCAACCAAAATACAGAGCCTGCACACAGCTGAACAAGCTATTTTCTGAATTCCCACATTTCCCCTTCTCTCTGACACACTCAGAGCCTGGATGTCCTCAGTCCCTGAGCAGCCCAAGAAGGCTCTTTTGCTGGTTATGGCATTTACCTGGAATATTTGGTGGACAGAGAGTTGGTGCTCTGTCTGCATTAGGCAAGCACTCCCCAGGTAAATGAAATACTGCTCTTGCAAAGTGCCATCTGTTTTATGCACAAATCCTGCAATTTATCCTGCTCACTGTTCAGTCTGATACTGCCTTTTGTATGAGGCCGAGTTGTTTTGCTTAACCCTCAGTTTGTGCTAACACACCAGGAGTGAACGCAGATTTTACTGCTAGGCAAACTCACCCCTCACAAAGTACATCCCTGCTAACCTTAAATTACCTGCTCCTTTCTTCACACCCCCAAAATACATTTGAGGAAGTGTACTGTATATTTAATCAGGTTTAAGGCTCTCACAGAGCATCTTGTAGAGACGATGTGACAGACAACGAAAAGAATCATTAATTCAGTTCCTCCAGAAGGTTGAAAAACCAGGTGTCACCATGGAGTACATTCCTGGTACAGTAATAGATGTGAGAATAGAAAACTTCAGCTCCTGACTGTGCTCCTTCGAGGAACCTGGCAGGTAGGCTGGAGCCCACTCCCTGCTAAGAAAAGGCAGGATTAGCTCTGCTCCCACTTCCACGGGAGAAGCAGCAGTGGCAGATCCCCCAGGTGTCCCCGTGTGGCTGAGCAGCAGGGAGGGACTGGCTTTAGAAAACAGTGAGGCTAATTAATTGGGAAATGAAATGCATTTAATGGCCATGAAATGAAATAATAGCTCGAGAGAGGGAAATGCAGAGTGAAAGCCAGCACAGTATTCGGTGCAGTTCCTGCTAATGCACTTGCCCATCATTCCCTTTCCAGCCCGCCTCGAAGGCAGACTGACAATGGATCTAAATGAGGCAGGGAGATTTTACAAGTTGAACAAATGCAAGTTAGAGCTGGGATGTGATTCAAGCCAGGAACAGAGCACCCAAAAGAGATTTTCAGACATAAGAGAGAGTATTTTTATCCAGTCTCTGTCAGCTCGCCATATATAATTTGGCCACTGATACTTTTTTGGATTCATTTCGTGGTTCACGACCCACAGCTGAAAGTGCACAGCTGCAAAGGACAAGGACCAGGCTCCTGATCTGGAATGGATAATTAGAGATGGAAGTGTCTTTATCTCCCATTGTCCAACCATATCTGAGTTTGGCTGAAGAACAAATGTTTATCCAGGGAAGGCTGGGCAGGAGATGTACAAGAATATTTGAGGCTGATTTCCCTAGTTTACATTCATCTGAATTCCACTGTAAGTAAAAGCTATTATTATTTAAATAGGACATTTGTATCAGGTGCATAATTATTTACATAATTACATGCAAAGTTATTTAAATAGCAATGTGCAGTGAAACCTCATCCCAGTTTCCTGTGGGCAGGCACTCAGAGATGTTGCCTTTCCCTCTCTCTCCTGGGCTGCTTCTCTCTTTCAGGTCACTTGCTGTGTGGGAAGCTTTGCCAGCTGCTTCAGGGGTGTCCCAGCCTGAAATCCACCCTTGGTCCAAGCAGGCTTTTATTGCCCTGCTCCTGGGAGCTGCTGGGAGCTGCTTCCCTGTGTCTGCTGTGCTGCAAACACTCAGCAGAGGAGCCCTGGAAACTCTTATTTACACTGACAGGAGCATCCAGGCAACTAAAGCTTGGGAGTTATTGATGCTTTGAGATGTCCAGCATGATTCTCAGCATTCCTCTTGCTTTTGCTCTGACTTGATTCCATCTCCTGTTTTCCTGCATCAGAGCATTGAACCGTCCTTCAGTGTAAATTTTGCTTAGCAGCCATATATCCCTTAAATTGTTATTGCAAAGCCTGTTTGATCCACGAATAAAAAGCCCCTGTTTAGTATCTAATGCACATGTCACAGGCATGCCAAAGTGCTAAATAGCTGATAGCTAAATGTCATCCTCAACGACTGAGAGAGGGGAGGACAGCCAGTTAAGGCTGTTCTCTTCAGGTGCTTTGTTTCTGTTTGTTGGTGGATTTTGGGCTTTTGCTTGTTTATTTGGGCATTTTCTGTGCCTTGTCTTGGGGTGCTTTTATTTTAAAGAACAAACCTGCAGCATGACTTCTGCAATCATGACCATCCCCAGCTCCGTGTGTGTCCTGCCAGCTCTGTTCACAGACATTGATCAATATTCTCCTAAAATCTCCCATCCAGGGAGCTTTCAGAGGCAAACCCTCCTGTCAGGCTGCTCTCTTCGGGTCTCTGCTTACCTTCAGCACTGCAGCTGCAGCAGCAAAAGCTGGGAGATGCTTCCCAGACACACAGGCTGCCCTTGGCTCTCTCTTGTCTGGCTGCCTCGTGTCAGGGACCTCTCAGTTCTCCTGTCTCAGGCTGCAATCCAAGCTGGAAAATCCAAACTTCAGTCTGGGCATTTGGATCCCTGTGTAAAGTGATGAGAACTTGCTTTCACTCTAAAGCACCACCGTGGACTGACTGCAGACATCCTGCAATGGACCAAAGGTGTTTGGGCATCTCCTGGGCTCAGACCACATTTCTTTAACCTGGCAGCTGCTCTGAGCCCCCCAGGGTCACAACTGGGATGTTTAAGAGCTCAAAGGAGATCTGCACCATAAAAATCCCACTAATTTGGCACCTCCTTTGCAAAACCACAGAAATCCAGGCTCCAGGGCGGGGGACTGAGTCCAGCCAGGCCAGCTGGGAAGCACAGCACACAAAAGTTCCCCTGGCTGCAGCCCTGTGTTGTTATCTGTGCATAAACAGGGAAGGAACAGCGGCCTCCAGCTTATTCTACAGGTAATAAAAGCGCTCCAAGAAACAGAATAGAAGAGGATTAATAAAACCAAAAATAAAAAAGGCAATTTTGATGTGTAAATCCAGTGGAGCATTTCAATGAAATAGTTGCCTTCTGGCTTGACTTTTAGTGGCTGGAAAAGGATCAGTTGCTGGCGATTAACACTGAGCTGGTTTTATTATCTGCTGCAGCTCAGAAAGTTCAGGGGTTTCTTTCTCCCTCGCTTTTTCTTTCCCTTTTTTTTGGTTAATGTGAGGAATTGCCATAGCAAATCACTCAACTGATGTTCAGAGGCTTCTGCTAGGAAAGGGAATTTTGGCCAGCCAAATCCCACTTTTCCCCCCTGCCTTTCAAACAGCTATTCAGGCACTCCAAAAACTGTCCTAAAAGGGTGTTAATAACAGATCCTTACATTGCTGGGCTCAGGACTGAGCAGGAGTTAACCTTGGTTTGTGTTTCTGTGGTGGCAATGAATTCCTCAGCAGTTTCCCAGTTTATAATTCCTCCTCACAAGATCCCAGAGAGGGCAGAATTCTCCCATCCTGGCGAGAGCGTGTGGGGAGGTGAGGACAAGTGGAGGAAGGCTGCAGGGAGGCTGTGGAGCAGCCAGTTGGTACCCACACACCCTCAGGGGTATGAGAGCACTGCCACTGATTCTGTAAGCATTCCCAGTGATTCTGTAAGCATTCCCA
>NC_031768.1:113525417-113552117 GCF_001522545.3 Parus major
TGTAAGCATTCCCACTGATTTTGTAAGCATTCCCAGTGATTTTGTAAGCATTCCAGTGATTCTGTAAGCATTCCCACTGATTTTGTAAGCATTCCCAGTGATTTTAGGGAGGGCTGAGGGAGTAAAGCACATTCATCAGGAACTGTCCTGCAGCGCAAGGGCTGGGAAGGAAAACTTCGTCTTCCTCTGCCCGAGGTGGCCAGCAGTGCCCATTTAAATCTCCAGAAGACCAATCCAGCCCACAGTTTCTTCCATCCCAGCTGTTTTGGCACCCTCCTGCTGGCTCACGTTCCCCAGGGGAATAAAAGGCACTTAGAGAAGCTTCTTTTTTTCTGTTTTCCTCTACCCCTGAGCCCTCACCAGAGTTCTCACCTGGCAGCAGAATACAAAAACCTGCCCCTAAACACTTCTCCCTACAAACTGTGTTGCCTGCTAATAAATTCCTTTTTGACACTTCCAGACTGCAGAATAAAATGTTTCCAAAATCAGCATCTTGTTATCTCTAGTAATTTTTCTTGTCCTGGAAGTTTTGCAATCTTTAATCTATTTCCTGAGCAGAGGTGATAAAAACATCATTTAAATACAACAGGATATTTTTGGCTCCTAAAGAAAAATGTAGGGTTTATTGCAATCAAGCTCTCATGGCCTGTGATGTGTTTAACCCTTACTTTTCAAGGGCACTGCAGCATGCTGGGAGCTTTCAGAATAAAGTACCTTCACCTTTCTATCTCTTTCATAGATTCTCTCCATGGGAATGATGACAGAATACTACCACTACTTTTTTACAACACTGGTAAGGAACGCCATGAACATCTTGGGGGGGAATTTCCTCTGTTTCGCCTTTTTCTAGGAGATCTTTGTTGCCATTAGTCAAGGAAACCCTTGGAGAATGGGTCCTAAAGGTCCTTAGGAATATCAGGACACACAATTTCTCAAGAAAGCTGTTTGGCCCCATTTCTGGGGCCAGCTAATGCTTTAATGCGGTGAAAATTAATTGCAGTATGCTGGTTAACAGGAAACCATCAATAGAGATGGACCAGAATGGAACAAAATAAAGAACCAATGGCTTTGCACTGTGGGCACTGCTGCTTCATCACTGTTTAATTGTTTCATTTACTTATAAAACCACCAAATCACAAATGGATGAAAGCACTCAGGAAATTTTGTATTAGAAGCAAACCCCTGTTTTCTTTGATGGTACAAGCAGAGCTTGGGAGGTTCCCACATGGTTCAGTCACCCCAAATGCCCATTCTTTTCCTGCCCTGTAAATGTCAGAGCACATGGAGCCTGCATGCACTGACATATCCATCCCACAGCCCGGCAGAGGTGCCTGGGGAGGCAGGCAGGGGAAAATGGGATTCCTGAGCAGCCAAAGCGCAGCGCTCGCCACATCTCTCGGAATTTTCCTCCCCCGAGCTCAGAAGGAAGCTTGACGCTGGCCAGCTAATTCCTCATGTCGGCCTGTCAGAGCTGCAGCACTGCTGGAAATTAAAATGTGCAGGTTGCTTGCAAAGCAGTTCTGCCGTGGGGAACTGATCTTCTCATTCCCAGAAGCAGATGTGTGCTACGCCACCCATCTCACGCAGCCTGGGCTCCATCAGGTTTCAAACCCAAGCCAGGGTGGGCACAGGGGGAAAAGCCCCACAATTTCCTCTACTAATGGTTTTGTCTGTGTTCTTGCCGGTGCTTTAGGACCTGTTTGCACTGGACCTGGAGCCCTACAGGTACAGCGGGGTGAACATGACGGGCTTTCGGCTGCTCAACATCGAGAACCCGCACGTGTCGTCCGTGGTGGACAAGTGGTCCATGGAGCGGCTGCAGGCGCCGCCCAGGCCCGAGTCGGGGCTCCGCGATGGCACCATGACGGTAAGCGATCCATGAAGGTGCCATCCTTCCTCCACCCCACAAAACAGAAATGCTGCCTCGCTTCTCCTGCCACGGGAAACGCACCAGGAAATGGAGCTTCCCGAGCAGTGAGGGATTTATAACCCGCAGGGGCAGATTCCACACCTGGGGAAAGGGAACAGCATTTTTAAATGGGTAAAGTGCCCTTTTGCTTCACTTCCTTCTCTACAGAAACTTTTGAGAGGTAATTTAAAGACAGACACACGGTATCATCGAGCCAGGGAACCGGGATTCCTCCTCTGCACTCCCCCAAGTAGGAAAGGAAAGGAGCAATTACATGGACAGCGTGACTCCCTTCAGTTTGGCAGGGTGAAGGGTTGCCATCTCTTTGCAGCTTGAGATAATGTATCTCATGGGCTGAGCGGAGCTCACAGCGATAAGGAATAGACTTTATTGCAGATGATTGCAGGGAAAATTTGGAAATGTCTTAACATCCTGAGGAGAAATGCATTAAGTGTGCTTTCCCTGGCACTGCACACGCTGGTGCTGCTTTGGGCGGTGGCACTGTGATCACTCATTCCCAAAGCAGGGAGAAAGCTTTCCCTGGGAATTCCTGATGGGAATTGCACAGAAATCAAACAAATACAACACAGGGAAAAGCAAAGTTCTCACCACCCTTCTGCTCTCCTTGGCGTCCCTGACTCTTGTCCTCTCCTTTGCACCTTCATAATCTCAGTGCTGTCGATGCTCGGCACAGCACTGGGGGAAGCCTCTCCCTCCTTGCTGGGATCATTTCAGTATTCCTGGCAGGTTCCAGTTCTGGTGTTTGATGGAGAGCTGCTCCACTGCTGCGCTTCACTTGACAAAAGGCTGCGACAGGCGGCACAGAGCACTGTGAGATCAGGACTGTACATCTTGTTATTAACTCCGGATTTAGCCCTTCTGCTTCATGCTCTGCTGTTTGCCCTGAGAGCAGCCTGTGGGAAGTCAGCAGGGCACACACAACACAGTTCTGAGTTCACGTCCTGCTGGATGCCCAAACTGCACCCAGAGGCAGAGCTGGCCTAATGAGATCTCTGGCTTCCTTTGCAGTGCTTTAAGCAGCACACAAAAATCAGAAAAACAAGTTCCATGACTGACTCTGAGTCCGTCTCTCCTGACATAAAAGCACAGAAATCAGGGTGAGGTGATGGACTTTGGGAAATGAGGTGACTTGTTGCACCCTGAGACCGTAAAGAGAGCCACAGTGAGGGGAGGTGACAAGCCAAGGCAGGTGACATGGGCTCCCCACTGTTGCATGAAGGAGGGACAAGTGACAAGGAGCACAAGGACAGGACTGAGCAGCCAGGCCTGGCAGGGCTGAAGACACTGGGGACACACCGTGTGGCCAGGGCAAAGCATCGGCACTCCCAGACAGGACAGAGTGGGGGCAGAGGAGATTCCCACCGAGCATCTCCTCCCAGGGTCTCTGGGCCTAGGACACAGGCAGAGCCAGTAAAATCCAATCCTGAGGGCCCAGTCCAGTGCAAAAACTGAGCTCTGCTGACATTGATGGGAATATTTCCCCTCGATTTTGAGGGATTTGAGGTCGGCCCTTGATTCCCTGAGTGTGCTTGGAACAACTGCCTGTTGTGAGAACAGCTGGTATTGTCTCCTCCTGCTTGACTCATCACTCACAATGTTTTCTGATCTCACAATTTGCTCCCATTGTGGAGCATTATTTTGGGCTGATTCTGACAAGCACATCAAGACCAATTCTTTTTCTTCACTCTCTTAAGATTAGTTCTTAAATTCAGATACATATGAGCAAACCCCTCCAATACTGATAACACCGATGCTGTTGTAATTTACTCAAGTAAACAGCACAGACAAAGAATCAAATGTACTAATTTCCCAGAGGAATTGCATGGAAAAGAAATAGAAAACTGATCAGCTCTGTAGTTCCTATAAAGGAGTCCAGTTTCAGAATTACTGCCTTTTTTTCCCCAGGCCCCTGCTTAATTATTCATTAGGTTTACCTGAAAGGCAATTTGTGCAGCATCATTAAGGGAGAGCAGCCATTCCCACCTCACTGTGAGAGCACTGAAGGCCAGTGCAGGTGAAGGTGAGACTTTCCTGAGGAGACAAAGTGGTACAGTGTGTGTGATCTCAGTTGGAGGCCGTGCCTTTAAACTCACAAAGCCACTCTCAAAGGAGGCACGGGTGCACAAACAGCACCCAGTAATTCTGGTGTCTGAATCTATGGGGTAGTATTTGAGGATCCAAGGGCTGTGGTGGGAAGTTAGATGCGTGAGTCCAACTTAATCTTCCCAAAACACGCCTCCAAAGGACACATCCCCTCTCTCTAGGACACACTGCACACATCTGTGCCAAAAGCCTGGATCCTCCAGGGCAGCAGGCCCTTGGAGGCAGCAGATACCTGGGCAGGAGGATGTCTTCCAGGTGATCTGTGGGATTGGCTTCCCTGGAAAGCAGGGCCAGACTGACCTGTTGGGAAGGAAACAATCCCACAAGTGCCATGAGAAGAGTGGCTCATACACCTGGCACTTCTTAAAAGCCCTCTCCAGCCTGCCTGGAACCCCTGACCTCCATCTCCCCGTAGCTACCCGGTGAAATTGCTGAAAAGACCCCAAAATTGCTGTGAAGGGCTGGATTTTGCCGCTCCTCAGGGCCGCGTGGAGGGCCCAGGAGAGGCTTTTCCCCGCGAGGAGCGCGGGCAGGGCTGGCAGCGGGCGCTAAGGCAGGGCTGTGTTTCCGCAGACGGAGGCGGCGCTGATGTACGACGCCGTGTACATGGTGGCAGTGGCCTCCCAGAGAGCCGCCCAGATGACCGTCAGCTCCCTGCAGTGCCACCGCCACAAGCCCTGGCGCTTCGGGCCCAGGTTCATGAACCTCATCAAAGAGGCAAGTGCAGAAGCCCGCCCGGGCTCGGTGGCATCCTTCCTCTCCTCTTGCCCCGCTCCCTGTCCTGGTCCTTGCTGCTCTCCTGTTCCTGGCACTCACAGGGCAAATTCTCCTTCCCCTTCCTGGCAAAACCCCTGATTTACAGGCACAAGGCTCTGACCTCCATTCTGCTCTTACCCACCTGCTAAACCCTGGGTGTGGCAAAGTCTCAGACTTAAAGCCTGTAAGACCTCCCAGATTTTTTTATTCGGTTAGTGTTTGCTGTGGATGTTGATGATTTCTAAAACTATGAGGTAACTACAGCAAATGTTCTGGAAATTGAGAGAAAAGCGAGTCTGTAGCTCTGTCCTTGCTTCACCATGTAATTCCAATTGTTCTGCAGATTGATCAGTGATCAATATCCAGAAAACATTGCAGCCAGTATTTCTAAAGAAGGACATTGCTTCCTGAAAGCAAAGAAGGAATTTCCTTCTAGAGAAAGGAAATTGCTTCATGACTGAGCTTGATCCAGAGATATCCTAAAAATATGCATTTTGGTTGAAATGCCTTGACTCTTTCAGAAGTCCTGGTTTTATTTTGATTTTGAAATGGAAACCTTTCCTTTAGGGAATGTGGAAAAGAAAATTGGAAATCACGTGGAGCATCCCACTTACGTTTTACCTTTCCCCCACCTCAGTCTCTGCATTTTAAAAATAATTATAACAAAATTGAAAGTTAACAAAAGAGTTTGGATCAGTGAATGCCCCTGCAATGATACCCTACTTATTTTGGGGGATGCTGAGTATAAAACTAAGGGGTCCTGAAGCCTAAACCAGAATACTTTGACCAAGAGTATCAGATGTACCCCAGCAGATCAATTCAAACCTGAGCTGTGACAGAGCTCTCATTTATCATGGACAAGCAGCTTCTCTTGCATAGAGTGAGATATGGGAGCTAATTACGGATGGCTTTGCAAATAGAGTCTCTCGTGGTCAGTAGAACACTGATTTAAATACTCTCAGAGTCTTATCTTCCTGTGTCTGATGTAGGCAAAAAAAGAAGGTGGCTGTTGAAAGCAGAGGATAAGGTTTAATAAGACCCTATTGCATTTCCTGTAAAGCCTAAAATACAAGTTGGAAGCAAATACCAAATACGTTTGGACCTCCCTAGATCATGTTAGGGTCTGGTTTGTTCAGCGGGGATAGAGGAACTTTATAATTAGGAATCAGTGAATCAGTGGAGAAAATAAAGTCGAGGAGGCAGAGTGATAGCTTGGGCCCACATAGGTGGAATTTAATTTTCAGGTTTTGTTATGTGGTACTGACATTCTGCGAAGGCATTTCACAGGTTGATCTAAAGACAAATATTCGGTACTCCAGTCCAAATAAACCAGTTTCAGACAAAGAATTTGCCTGCAGGGATTCCTGCAGATGCTGGAGTTAACAAGTGCTTCGGCGGCTCCCTGGTGAGATTTTGCATTTTATTTTGGTGGTGAAAAGAACTGAGGTCACCTCATTTGCTTTGTGGGCCTTTGCTATGAAATGTCTGGGATCAAGGCTCTGCAACAGTCCATTAAGGAGTTTTTAATGAAAAGTAAATCCTTGTCAGAAGCTGCATCTCTCAGTGACCCAGGGCCATTCACAGCTGAAGGATGTTCTGATCTTTGAGCCCTTCTGGAGGCATTTGCAGGGGGTGCCCCTTACCCCTGCTCAGAGGGAAAAGGAGCTTCTTGTCTGTCTGCAGAGGGGGAGCAGGGACAGAAAAGATGATCCCACTTTTTCTGAAGGAAAAATGGGGGTAAACGTGAAATATGTTTATAATTGAATGGTCAAGTTCTGCTCATGTTCCCATAAAGCCCCAGATGATGATTGTTTTTCAATTACCATGGAAACCAGTGTGAGCTCCCCTCGTTCAAACCCAGCCACAATTAAAAGAACAACTGCAGAGAGAAGGATAGAGATGCAGATTGGATTCTGAATGACTGCTAAATGCCCTTAGGCAGAATCACAGAGAAAAATCTCAGAGTCTGAAAGAGATCTGAAGAGATTTCAGTTCCTGCTGTGTTTCTGAGGAGATCCATGCCAAGCACTGAGACCAGGAGTGAGAGCCATCCATCTGCATTCTCTACTGGAATGAGAAGGAGCTGGAGGTTTTTCATTACAGTAAAAGTAGAAATTTAAATTATGACAGAAGGGAAAGCAATCCATCTGCAGAGGTATCCATCAATTTGTTCTGTTTGTGATTGGCAGCATCTCCAAACACAGGAGCACAAAGAATCTTGTAAGAGAACAGAACATTTCTATTGTTTAATGGTCTTTGATTGCTCCCAGAGTTAGCACATCAGAGTGTTTTCCTGGGACTCCAACCCTGCAGAGTGGAACAAATCAAAAGGAGAGAGCAGTACAAGACCCTGATGGCAGAAGAGCCAGGAAATCCCCACCTCCCTTGCTCTATGACAGAGGGGCTGTGGGGCAGCACTGAAATCCTTGTGTAATGACTGGGAAAAAATGACAACATTTTGCTCCAAAACACAAAATAAAATCTCTTCTGCTGCATTTTTTTCTTTGCATTTTAGCACTGAGCCAGTGACAGGGTCTGTGGGTGCTGCCTGGATTTATTCTCTGGGCTCTGGTGCTGCAATATTCACTTACATCAAATTGAAACAGTTGTCTGCTTCGGTAGGGCTTCTCTCACCAGATAGTTTAATATTAACACTTGATCCACTCTCACTGAAACAACCTTTTTTCTTTGTTTCACTCTTTATAACCTTTTCTTCTAGTCCACAATGTGCATTTCTGCTCTGAGCCTATTACTGGCTGTTACTTTAACCTGAAAACTCTTAATTAGGAGAGCAAACAAAACAACTGCCTGACCTGCATCCCGTGGTGCTTTATTAGGAAATAAAGCTCAGCTTCCCAAGAAGACAATGAGGCTGAGGGTAATGCCAATAGGCATTCTTATTCTGAAATCAAATTTCAAGTGGAAAGACACTTACTTATAGAATTATCTATGCCCAGATTGCAAAGCAATTGCAGGATTGCACGCTGAGAATAAATGCATATTGAATTGATGAAAATTGATAAAAAATTACTTGCAGGGTACTGATACTGTGATATCCAAAATCAAAACAAGTTGTTTGACAAAAAGATTACATAATTTTTCTTCCATTCTGTTTTCAGCTCATTAAATGTTACCTGGGCAGTAGATTTGTTCATAAAAAAACAAGCAAGAGCCATTATAAAGTGACTTTATCTCAATATATGGAAGATGTTTTGATATTTGCTGCACAAAACGTTTTTCAGGATATATTTAATATACCCAGGCTTACTCAAACATAATGCACAGGTTACATTTGCCATGTTCACAGTCCAATATAATCCCACCCCTCTGGCCCTGGAAAATGCATCTTTCTGCCTCTCACTGTATTTCTATTCCAGTGCTGCTCAGTGAAAGCCCAGGACTTTTCCTGGAGCTCTTCCAAGTAAAGAGGCTGTGGAACATCATAATTCTCAGTTTATCTCCATAGATAAATCCCTATGCTGGCGAGTGCTGAAATTCTCTTTATTCCATCAGTTATGCCAGATTTGGAGCAGGGTAATGGCAAAGTCATACCCGAACTCACTGTATTCCATAATCCTGGGGGAATCTCTGGTAATAAGAGGATTAATTGTAAGAGCTGACAAGTTGATGTGTGGCTCATCACACACAATTTCCACTCCAAGGAGAAGCAATATCACTGTCATTTCAATCTGCCAGCTCTCTCTGCAATTCCAAAAAAGCAGGGGCTTTCTCTTCCCAAAGGAAAGAAAACTAAAGGAAAAATTAAACTCTTCTTGGTCAGTAGCATTTTGGTTCTTATTTATGTATTTATTACTCATTATTATCATGGTATTGTTATTTATGGCCCTGGGAGATTTTGTTACATAAAAGAGATCTGAGGTGTTCTGACCTTTGTAGGTTTAGGTGTTCCTAGGTTTTTAAATTTTTCATTCAAGTGTCAGGTACCACCAAAGCCCTTGTCAGAAATTTGGGAATATCAGTTCCTTCACCCCTGTAGCTCGTTAGGAATGTACATTAAACCAATAACTGATGTTCATTTTCCCTAGGCACTTCTGATAATAAATAAAAAGATTATAACCTGAAGAATTAAATTAATACATATCATGGGTCAAAATAATCCCTTGACAAAACAGAGTAGGCAGGAAAATATTCTTATCTCCGATTGGACTTCAGTTTCTGAGTGTATTCCTCCCACACTGAATAGTACAGGTGACTGATTTCTGACCAAACTCCCATTAAAGCCAGAGAAAAACCCAGCTGATTGCTTGCCTTTAGGGAAAAGTTACCAAATTTTCAAGTTGTACTTAAACAAGAGAAGAAAAAAAGAGAAAATAAAAAATACAGGTCTGTTCTACAGAATAAATAACTGGATCTGGTCTGTTTGGGGAATTTCTCGAGTCAGTTTGGACACTGCTCCCAGGGGTGCACAGGGTGGGATTGTTTGGTGTCTGTGCAGGGCCAGGGGTGATCCTTGGGGGGTCCCTTCCCACCCAGGATATTCCATGGTTCTGTGAAAAGTCTGGAAGCAGCTAAACTGATTGATTCTGGGATTGAACTGGTGATTGGCTCTGGCTGGAATGGAGGCTGCTGCATTGATCCAAGGTGGTGAAGTGGAAATTGCTACAAAGACCATTTGATGGGTGGGAATTGATAAAACTCCTCTGGAGTGTTTGACCTTGGAGGCTGAGTCAGCTTTGTTCTCCTGTTGGTGTAGTTTCCCATCAATCTATTGATAGGGATTGAAATTGGAATATTTAGCCCCAGATTTGTGCTTTCCCCACGATCCCTGTCTTTCCAAGCAGTGAAAGCAGGGAGTTTCACAGCTCTCATTAGGTTGCTTTGTGTATTTTGGCCATGGCAGGTGCCATGAAGGTGGCTGAAGTTGTGTCTGTAATCTCTTCTGTCCATTCCCTTCTCGAGGCTTGGTAAGGAGGAGTCTGAGCAGCTGCTCACTGTTATGTTCTTTGATCAATTACCTGATCAGGCTCCAATTCAGCTTTTATTATGTCCTGTAACACTCAATGTGTCACCAGAAACATAAAAATTGCTATAAATCCTGTGTGTGAAAGCATGAAATCTCATCTCTATGATAGATACACATACAGCTCCTGGCTCTTCAGAAAGCTCTGCTTCATTTCAGTTTGTTAATTAACAAGAACTCTGCATGTGCTGAGTTCCTTCTCTGTTTTGGTTTAGAAGGAAAAAAAGAAAAATCAGAAAATAAGTTCAGAATTCAGAAGGTACCTGAAGTGTGTTCCTCACCATTAAGTTTTAAAAATCCCATATGCATTTAACCATCCTGAGAAACACTCCCAGGCTCCTGTTTATACTGAAGGCACTTTTGGGTCATTATTTGGTGGTCTGAGTGGGACTGCAGTTGGACAAAGGCTCTGAGCACTTCTCTGGACCTGACAATTTAAGCAGCTTGTAACGCCTTTTCCTCCCCTTGGTTCAGAGGTGGAAGCACCAAAGCCCATTTGGAAAAGTGAGATGCATTTCGCCATATAAATCTCTTTTCCACAAGAGTGGAGATGGAGGCTCCTGCTGCCAGTTTCCAACATAAAGCTGGGAATCAGGATCAGCAGCACAGGATATATGATCAATAAATGGGAGCATCTCTCAGGAGCAAATCACCCTCCCAGGAGAAACTGATCTCTCAAGAGCTGATTTGGTAAAATGTTCCATCTTTATCAAAAAGAGGTGGGGCACATCAGAGGAATAAAAGACAGGCTGGAAACAGGGATGTTAGAGATTGAAATTCATCCATATGTGTGCCCCCTGCTATCTTGATTATATCCACATAATAAATCAGTAATAAATAACCTTGCCAGTGTTTCACTGTTTACAGCACAGACTTGTGTATACTCCCAAGTCATTAAGATGGAAAACCTCGCAGCAAATTTGTTGCATTAATGCTTTTCCATTCTTATGTTACTTAAGTGTGTTACCTTCAAAGTCCTGATGTTTCCACAAATTCCAAATGCACCAGATTTGTCTGAGACATGTGGTGAGAACTCCCCGGCATCCAAGATTAAATCCTGCAGATTCGGGGCTGGAATTCAGATTAAACAGCGAGGGGAGACACCAGTCTGTAAGTGTGGTGATTTTTAATGCAGCTTCACTTCTGTCCTCTGTCTCCAATAAATTAAATGAGGCAAGGAACGATGTGTGGTGGAAAAGCTTGTAATTTAAAATTATACGGCTGACACACACGAAGGAACAATGCCATCATTTATCGTCAGCTCTCCTTGTATCTCTGACAAATTTAATCTAACGGGGGACTTCCCAAAAATAGATTATGAAAATTGTCTGCACTTTGAAACTCATAGCCTTGTTTTATGGATAAGCACCAGCTCTGGGACAAAATGGGGTGGGAGGGAGGGAGATCTCATTCCAAGGCAAAGGGACTGGGTGGGAAGCTCACAAGATACAGGACACTGAAATTGTGGAGAAGGTTCATCCTTGCCCTTGGTCCTTCTCCCTGAAGAAGGGCTCCCCAGCACAGGGAATCCTCCTGGCTGCACAGGACAAATGCAGGCCGTGGTGCTGGTGTTTAAAACAAGGATTTGCTGGGTCAGGCTGGAACAGGGAAGTGCTGCTTGGACCAGACCTCTCCTCTGTGACTCGTGTGCTGTCCTTCCCCCTGAGTGTGACATTCCATGGCCTTACCATAAAGCTTTTATGGGCTCTCTGTGACTGCCTGGGCTTCTCCTGCAAGCTCCAAGGCCCAGCCCCACAGCTTGGACAGAGCAGACTCCTTTTCTTAGCTCCTTAGTGAATTCTTGTCCAGTGCAGAGCTGCCCTGGCTTTGGGCACGTGCAATTCCCCCTTTCTCTTTAGTCAGTCTGTATTTTTTTATCAGTACCAGACATACGTAAATCAATCTATGTAAAATGTCACAGACTTGTGCCTGATTGCAAAATAGAAAACATATCAGAAAGAAACTAAACAACAAAAAATGGGGGTTTTGTCAGAGTAGTTTAAAAACCCCAAATTTGGAAGGGATTGGGTGCTGTGGTGCATTGAAATTGCAGTTGTTGTTACGGGGTCAGAGTAGCCCCTGCTGGGTGCCACAGGCAGCTGTGTTTGTGTCCCCAGGCACGCTGGGAGGGCCTGACAGGGCGCATCACCTTCAACAAAACCGACGGGCTCAGGAAGGACTTCGACCTGGACATCATCAGCCTCAAGGAGGAAGGCACGGAAAAGGTAAGCAGGTCTTTTGTTCAAAAACCATGGCAAAAAGTTATTTTGATAAGGGCATGGTTCCTCAACTTGAATCTCCTATGACTGGGGTAAAAACCCCCACTATTCTCAAGTGATTTGAGTCAAAGCAGAGCTGCTAAGTTTGGTTCTTTATTTTGCAGTGTATTTCAAGGTATGGGAGAGGAATGTGGGGCAGGCAGTACTTACCTAATGGAAAGAATCGTTTTAAGTGCATGTCATTTTCAATTCTTGCCACTGCAACTGTGGATGGTAAATTCATATATAGAGATAGATACATTTATACAGCATGCACAGATAAATGTGACATGAGGGAGAGAGGAAAGAAGGTACTTGAAGGTAGCTCAACAAAGCGGAGATGCTGAGAATTCTCCAGGTTTCTGAGATTGGATTTGCTCTCTTTCCCTCTTCCCAGCCCTCAGCCAGCGACATGGGCTGCCCTGGGGTGTCCCAAACCCCAGCACAGGTGACAGCAGCTCCTGAGGCTGCTGGCCCTTGCTCTGTGTGCTGGCTCAGCTCTGGGTGGTAATTGCTGATGGGTTAATTGAGAATTTAACTGTAATTGCTCCCACACAGCTCTCCAGACAGCTTCTCTTTTCATTTTTAATGAAGCACTCTGTTTATTTTTCCCTGTACCAAGGCTGCTGGCGAGGGTTCTAATCATTTATATAAAGTGTGGAAGAAGGTTTGTACAGACAGGTGACGCCAAAACCCTGTGGGCTGGGTCTTCACACTCAGCCTTTGGGTTTTAATGGTGACTCTCCTATTGCAGTTTAGAGACAACAGTCTCTCAGAAAGCAGGAATTTTCCTGGTAGGATAAGCTTTTCTCCACTTGAGACACTGTAATTGCAAAGACTAAAAAGATCTTGGCAGGATTCAGCTTTTTCACCAAAATCAGGGGGGTTTAATTATTATTTTACTGCTTGGGAGCTGTGCTTCTCCCATCTTTGAGTAGAGGCTCCTGCTGCAGCAAAACCAGTCCTTTTCTCGCGTGCCATCCTTCCTGATTCACCTAAAATTTACCCTGAGGGGTAAAATTACACCATTTTGGATGTGTACTGGCATCAGCTCCAAAGTCTGGTTTAATGTGCAGGTTGGGGGCGTTTTTCCCCACACAAACCTCTCAGTGCTGGCAGCATTCAAGCATTATTGCCTCAAAATTTGGATGAGTGTGTTATTAGCTCCTTACAGAAAATAATAGAGATGATTAAGTGGGTGCTGTCATTCACTAACATATGGAAATTGGGACTAAGCTTGTTTATAAAAGATGTAAATTACCCCAGGAATCTCATCCCTCTTTGAACGTAAGGTGCTTAAAACACAAAAGTGGGATTTGGAGACCAGCTTCCCGCACTGCTCCCCACAGGACTTACAACCCCGGGTTGCTGCTCTATGAGGAGAAGATAAAAACTCCATCCACTAAGTCTGAAGTGTTCTGCAGTCATGAGGCAGATTTTTTTTTATTTTTTTTTTAATAATGCTTAGAATTGTATTTTGTCCATGGTTCACACAGATCTCATTATTCCACACCCCCTCCCTCATACACAGTTTAGAAAGGTTTTGGGGTTGGGATGTTTTTCTGAGAATAGCCCAGTGTAAAACATCCTCTACACCCCTTTCTGTGTTCTCATGGAGCACATACATTCTTAATAACCCAGTTTCATCTCCAGTGGATCAGTCTGAGGCACAAAGTCCTCTCCCCTCCTTCCTGGGGAGTAGATTATCCCCTGGCACTCAGAAGCAATCTCCCTTTTGACTGCAGGCATCTCGTGTTCTGCTGTACTGATTTAAACCACATTACAGCTGGTTCAGAGCACGGGCTCCCTAGGAAGGGCACATGACACCTCTGAAACTTGTCACTAAACTGCAAAACATCCCCTGGACTCCCCACAGTGATGTCCTACCTTGGCCTCATCCTTCCTCCTCCTCCTCCTCCCCCTCCAGCCTGGGCTGCCCTTTGCCCAGATGTGCAGTGCTCTCCTGGTGTATTCTGTGTGCTCTGTGACTGTGCTGCTCCCTGTTCTCGTGGTTGTCCTCCTCTCCCCCACTGCCAAACACATTCCAAGGCATTAACAGTGAGCAGAAGGGCTCATCCACGCTGGTGGAAATCCAAGGACACTGGATATTTACTGTATTCCTGGCTCAAGCTGCCATAATAGCCAACATTTAATCTCCTTTGTAAATTTGTGCACTTTCCAGATCAGCTTCCCAGCCTGATCTAGTTTTGGAAACAAAGGGAATGACTGACAAATGTTTCACATAAACTTTTTCTTTTTTTTTTTTTTTGATGGCACAGATGTCCCCATTAAGAATTTGGAAAAAAGTTTGTGAGGGGCAAAAGCAGTGGCACCTGGGGACACAAACCCCGAGTTGGCTTGAAATGTGGGCTTGTGGTCTCCGCAGTGCCCAGCACAAACCAACCTGCCTGAGCCAGCTCCTCTCCTGGAGCTCCTCACATCAGCCCTCAGCCAGGCTGGACATGAAAAATCCAAGGGCAAAAACACTGGAGGTGCTTCCAGACTGCATTTAAGTTGGGTAAATATTGGTCTGAAGAAAAAACGTGGTTATAATTTCTGCTCCCACAGTGTAGATCCAAATCCTCTGAAACCACAAATATGTTCCCTGGAGGCTTTGCACTGGGCAGGAAATACTGGAAGTTTTCGTTGTCTCTGGGGCTAGAAAGGAATTTGCCTTTGGCCACTGCTGTTTGCTGAGCAAATACTGCTGGGGTGGGAAATGGTATCACCTTGATAGCTCTGGCATATCCAGGAGTCCAGGAATGACAGAATAATCTTTGCTAAATCTGCTGAAGGCACAGGGCAAGCAAAAGGCCAGTGCATCCATCGGTCTGTTCCAATGTTATTCAGGCTTTTAACCTGTTCTATTAGAAGAGAGAGGTCTTGCCACGTGTCTCAACTCCACCATTACAAAATTTAAAAAAAACAAACATAAAAATAGACATTTGACATTTTTTTTTAGCAGGGAACAAAGCCAGCATGTTCCACTTTAGTAGCCATTGGCCACCCCAGCACGGCACTGCCAAGCCTCACTCTCTCACTGCTCCTGGGTTTGCATTTATGCATTTTGCAGTCATTCCCTGGGGTTTCTGAATCGGCCCGTGGTGTTGCTGCCTCTCTCTGAGTTCCTGCCCTCCTCCAGCACTCAGTCCCTTCCTGAGGTGACCCCAGAGACCAGTGCTCCAGGGGCTTAGGAGATTAGGGCAGCCCTCTCACCCGCTCTCCTCCGTGCAGATTGGGGTCTGGAACTCCTACAGTGGCCTTAACATGACGGACAGCAACAAGGACCGCTCCACCAACATCACGGACTCCTTGGCCAACCGCACGCTCATCGTCACCACCATTCTGGTAAGGCTGCCCACAGCTTTAGGTTTAGGCTCTGGAGCCACACACACACACACATGAGATTGACTCAAAACCATCACACTGCCAGTGGAAGGCTCCTGGGAACCTCTGCCTCCAAAATTGTTTTGTCTTCTCCAGCGTTTCAGACGAGCTCTGTGCACTTTTCCTTCCAGAACAAACACTCAGCTTTGCAGGCACTGCTTACAGATCCTTTGTTTTACTGAAAATGAGACAAAGAGGGCTGAAAGGAAGTAGTAAACAGCAGACAGACAGATTGAGTCATTGTTCTTACTGTGAGGGATGGAAAAGGTGTGACTGGGCATTGGGGAACTGCTCTGCCTCTTGCTTTCTACGTGCCCAGTAATGCCACTTCCTAATTCCTCAGGAGGAGGAAAAGAGCTCAAAGGCTCCTTCTACACTAATTGTCTATTGCCAGAGGTGTTTTGCCACATTAAACTGCTTGCCCAGATCTTCTTCTATCCAAAATCTTGTAAAAGGAAAAGCAGAAATGTACTTTGCAATCTGCCTTTGCTGTTCTCCATTCCCTCTTTACTCCATTTGAAGGTACTTTTCAGTAAAGATGTATTTTTCACGGAATATAAAATGTGTAGGTTCCCCTTGCAGGTTATTTTCTGTTATTTAGAATCTTCTCTCCTTCACTGTCCCTCCCTGTCCCTTGGAGCGGGATAATGCAGGGTCCAGACCTTGGGTCTGAGTTTGGAGCTGCTGCGCACAACTGGAATTAAAGCTCCTGGGAGCCACAAATGTTCCATTCCACTGAAAATTAGGGCCCTTATGCTCATCACTAATTCATTCAGTGAGTTTGCCAACACACCTAGAACAGCTTTTAACGCACACAGTAAATTGCTGGTTTCCATGTACTCGCAATCCCTTTGGAAAATATTACCATCACGTAGAGAAACGGATCCAATCCCAGCCAAGCCTCACATCTCTCACTGCCTGTCTGCTGCACTTTCCTGCAGGAAGATCCCTATGTGATGTACAAGAAGTCTGACAAGCCCCTGTATGGCAATGACAGATTCGAGGGGTACTGCCTGGACTTGCTAAAGGAGCTGTCAAATATTTTAGGCTTCATCTACGAGGTCAAACTCGTTTCTGACGGCAAATACGGAGCCCAGAATGACAAGGGAGAGTGGAATGGGATGGTCAAGGAACTCATAGATCATGTAAGACTGAACCCTTCTCTCTCTGCTCTCCTTTCACCTGGGGTATTTTATATCTGAAGTCTTTGCTGTGGTTTTCACATTTTAGAGCCACTGCTGTGTCTGTTTTGCCACCCATCAGAGCAGGAACGTCTGAATGAGCAGCTGGCAGGTGTTGGGGGAAACATCCGTCAGTGCCATGTCCCAGACGTCCCCCTGCCTTGTGAAAAGAGGAAATGGAATGCCACACCCCACCAAAATACCCTAGAAATGTTAAATTTTGTTGAATTTGAGCCCAATTTGGTTTGTTTTCTAATACTTGGGAAAGAAATGGAGGGATTTGCAGTGGGTTTGCTAAACATGAAGGGAATGAGTTTTTTCCCTTTTGTGTTTCCAGAAAGCTGACCTGGCTGTTGCTCCTCTCACCATTACCTATGTCAGAGAGAAAGTGATTGACTTCTCCAAGCCCTTCATGACGCTGGGAATCAGTATCTTGTACCGGAAGCCCAACGGGACCAACCCCGGCGTTTTCTCCTTTTTAAACCCTCTCTCTCCAGATATTTGGATGTATGTTCTGCTGGCCTGCCTTGGAGTCAGCTGTGTCCTCTTTGTCATTGCCAGGTAAGGCCAGGACAGAGTTTTAGATGCACCCACAGCTTCTCCCCTCGCAGGTGTTGGATGGGCTCTGGAGTACAGGGGTATCAAACCATCCTAAGGGGATCATCCAATCCTAAAATCTTTCTGCAAAGTCTTGGTATTTTCTCATCACCCCTGCTTTTCTGTGTTGCACTGAGGTTTTGCTTTCTTTAAGGGCTGTTCCAAGAGAAATATCCGATGGGATGCATCAGTAGGCACCGCCCCAGCAGATACATGCTGAAAAGCAGTTTGTTACTTGCATGTAGGCATTTCCCTTTTCCACTCACGGTGCACACAGTTCAAAGGTAAAAGGCCTGAAACTGAATCCAGTTTTGCTGCAGGTCCAACCTTAGAGGTCTCTTCCAACAGAAATGTTTCTGTGAATCAGAGGAGGAGAGGTCATGGGTTAACTTCCCAGGGGTGGCCTGAGGTGAAAGAGGAGTTCACCCCTCCCAGCAGCTGTGGGGCTCTGTGCAATTCCTCATAACTTCCCAGGGCTCCTGCTGTGCCTCACTGTACCATAAATAATAACTCTAGTGTACACAACCCATGATCTCAGTCATGACTAATCTTAAATCTGCTCCACTCTGGCAGATTGACTTTTCTGCAGCTGTGTGCCAAGACTGAAAACATCCCCCAGCCCTCTCCACCTCAGAACAGTGGAAGGGAACACAAAGGCTTTCCTTGAGCTGGTGCTGGAAAGCAATGCCTAGTTAGCATCAGCTGCATAGACTGAAGAAGTGAAATTCTGTTTGTGTTAATTTAGATTTATACTTTTTAAACTAAGCTGTTCTTAAAACCCACATCAGGACCTGTCCATGTCTCCAATTACACAAGGTTTCTGTAAGATCTGCAAAGTGTTTCAGCAAATATTGGTTGGTTTTAATAACCCCAGAAACCATCCACTTCTTAGCACTGTCACAGTGAATTAAATGGTTACCCACATTTTGACATCAGTTCCTGGAAAACAAATACTTGGGAATAATTTGCACAGGCTGGTATAATCCTCCTGTCAATTCTTTCAACTTTTCAGCAGCTGAATAATTTCTCATTTGTCTCTGAGATTTATGAGCCCTCTCATTGTTACATTAATTTTTAAACTCAAACACTGAAGTTTTTATCGCTGTGAAGGGTTGCAGACTGGCAAAGCTCTGTTCCAAGTACACTGCCAGTGGAAGAACAAGGTGTTTTCTGCCAAAATCTCCCTTTCTGCTAATGCCATGTCAGCTGGGCTGTTACATCAGTGGAGGTAGAGCCAAGTAGCTTAGTCAACAATGTCACACAGACCCTGTGGAAAAAGGTGCTGGGGTGACCTTGAGCATCTCACCTTTCTCAGAAACCTCAGCACAGCTGCTACTGAAGAGGGAGAAAGCCAGGGGGAAAACCAGGAAAACAGAAGGTCTGAGCAGTGAATTCTGCTGAACTGCAAATCAGAGCTGCAGCAATAGAAACACAAGAAGAAAATCAGCTTTTGTTTTGAGGTGTAAAAGAGACATTCACCCTACTAATACATTGAAATATGTACCCAGGGCTAGAAAAACCTTCCCAGTCTGGAAGACAAGGCTTTGCTTGGGCCTTTAACTCTTTCTGTGATGGAGACATTTGTGTCCAACTCACTGAATGTGGTGGTTTTCTGAAACCTTGTGAAAAATTCCAGCCTTGGGCTTGCCAGGCAGGTCAGGCAGAGGGATTTATTCTTCTTCCTGCCCTGTGTCAATGCCATGGGGAGAACTCTTCACTCCTAGGGCTGTTAGCAACTTACTGGTCCTAACTGGGTGTCTCTTGTGAAGGATGTGTTTCCCTGTGTGTGCATGACCTGAGTTGGGAACAATCTGGTCACTCCACAGCACCTGCTTCCATTATTACAGCAGAAATCTGACACGTCTAACTTGGGAATTGCTTTTCTTTTGACGGGTGCATGCAGAACTGTTGTAACTTGAACCTGAAAACTTTGTCTTTTGTTATGATTTTTGATACTCTTGTTCTGGGTATTGTGCAGCTGGTGGCATCCTAAGCTACATTCTCTCCCAATTAATGGGTTCATTATTACCAGACATCATTACTTCAGCTAAGCAAGGCGCTCCGCTCGCAACCGTGCATAAATTCAATGCTTAATTATAATGTTGCAACAGTAATTAGAATGTGTTGGGTGAGGCTGTCAATTAAAGCTTCATTCACGTGCTCCACGAGGAAGCCACACAGCACTGGGGGTCAGAGCTGGCACCCTGAGGAGGAGCAGTCCTTGGGGTGCTCCTGCAGGGTGTGTGCTTAGCCCAGAGCTCTTCCAGGGAATCCTTGTGTGCCCATCTGGTGTCCCTGGGCTTGGGGAGCTGCCACTGCTCCCAAAGCTGGGGAGAGCAGGGTGCTCAGAACACCCAGGCTGTGGGGCTGCTCCTGTACGGGCACAGACTCCATGGTCCTGGTGGGTCCCTGCCAGCTCAGAACATCCAGTGATTCTGGGAATGATGGGCAGCTGCTGCTGCAGGGAGAGCACATCCAGCGCCCACAGACAGCGAGTGGTGCTGCCCTTAGAGGGCTGCTGCTCCTTCCTTACTCCTGAAACGTTTCCCAGGAGCAGCACCGTGGCTGCCAGCGGTGCCCTGAGAGTGGGGCAGGGAGCCATGGGGCCGTGGCAGGGAGGAGAGGAGAGGAGAGGAGAGGAGAGGAGCAGCAGCCCCGTGCCAGCAGCAGCGTGCATCCATCACTCCACAGCTGACCCACAGCTGGCACGGGGGATACCCTTCATGCCAATCCCCCTTTGGCACGGGGACAGCTCTCCATCCCTGCTTCTCCTGGTCCCTGCGTGGTGCCGTGCCGGGGCGCGCTGCTCAGCAGGTTTGCTCTGTGTCCTCTGCTCGATGTTTACGGACTGTTTCTGTTGACTGCCACAGGTTTACACCATACGAGTGGTATAACCCCCACCCGTGCAACCCAGACTCAGATGTGGTGGAAAACAATTTTACTTTACTAAATAGTTTCTGGTTTGGAGTTGGAGCTCTCATGCAGCAAGGTACACCGGTTACACTTCGTTCTCGCACACGTCCCACAGTCTGCTCCAGGGCTTCTGTGCTGGTAAACTCCACCCTCTGTAAATGCAGCATGTACTGTAAAACCTGATCTCACACACGCAGAGCAGCACGAGGGAAGGTGGCCACGTGCCACCGCCACAGGGGAACTGTGCAACCCAGACAAGCATCTGAGAGAAAGGGGAGCACGCAGGGCCACACGGGAGTTCTGCAGCCAAAGTGGAAGTTAATTGCAAGAGGGATATGAAGTGCCTCATGCTGAAGCTGAGTTTATTGGTATAAGAGTTTTGGCACCAGGAAAACGTTGGGCTCCATCCCAACACAAACAACCTTAGCTGCCCTAGAGGAACTGTTGCAGCAGCCAAACAAGGAAAGATGCTCTTTCTCCAGAAGGGTTGCTGAGTTTGTAGGCGCCTGTCAAGCACGTTTAAAACCAACACCAAACCCTTGTTTCCTATGGCTTTTCTGCAGGTATGAGTCCCATCCTTCTGTAAATGCACCTGACCCTAGAAGCCTTAGCTTAACCCAGTCACAAGCCCCCGTTGCTGATGACTTTTGGAAATGGCTGACACTTTATTCAAGGAGGGGCAGTGAAGCTTAGTCCGTCTGGGAACTCAAATAGATTTATGTACTAAACACATTTGTTTATGGCATTTATGTTCTGAGGTTTCCAATTAAATCACTTTTCACCAAAACTGGGGTCCACTGGAGAGAAAATGTTTTCTGACAAACATTTTGAGTTGAATCAAAGCTGAACAAAAAAGACCCCACCCCATGAGAACCAAAAAGGCAAAGCCCAGCAGTACCTTGGTATTAAATTCCTAAGCATTTAAGTAAGGAATGTAAAACCATCTCTGCATTCATACAGGTACACTTTATTCTTTCCTCTTTAACAGGCATGAACAGCAATAAAAAAAAAATTTAAAATAAAGAGGATTTTTTCCTAGATATGGTAGAGAATAAATTTTGTATTGACCTAGGATGCACTTGCTTTTAGTGGTGCATTATTGTATTGAGAGGATATAGAGCTTCCCCACAGAAATTGTTCTGAAGGAGGTTGGATGAAAGAAGAGCATTTCAGCTTTGTTTTGGAGCTTGTTTTGTTTTGTTTTCCTTCCAATTTGTCAGTAAAACACAGGCTGAGGTTTTACAGTATCAGACAGGTGTGTGTATCTAACTGTGGTTGCCCTGTGTGTGAAAGTGCCCCAGGATTTTGTGTTTCCTGTCCTGCCTTTTTTGGAGTTTACCATCATCCACAGCAAACTGTGGGATGCAGTGTCTGCTCGTTACCACTACCTTGGGTACATGACAGTCAGCCCCAACCAGACTCTGCTTGTCTTGTAAGGAGATTCAAAACCAAACAAAAGAAAGAGAGAAAAAGAAAGAAAGGAAAAAGAAAAACATTCGTAAGGCAACACAAATGTTTCCATGTGCAAACTTGTGGTGTGATTGTCTGTGCATCATGGTCACGTGAAGAGTTTGGACATGATGGGAGTGGTGGTGGAAGTCTGGGTCTAGCGTTGCGCTCCTCCTCCTTGGCAGCAGCTGCTCGTTATGCTTGACTGGAAGCCACTTGTGATTAAATTTTAAAATGTGATGATCAGACTTTCTCTTTTCTACAGAGCGTGAGCAAAGTCTGGATCAGGATTGGCTGTCATGTCTGCCATAAAAAGGCACTAGAGAGACTTCAGCAAGTATTGTCTCTGCCCCTGAGTCTTGCTGGCAACATTTTGATTTAGATGCTGCTTTCCCTGTTTTTTCCCTGGAAGTCTCAGATGTGTTTGCATCCTCTGAAAGCATCCAAACAGGGCGCATTTCATCCAGTCCATCCAGGGAAGCTGTCAGTGTCAGAAAGGAGAGCTGTCCCTCAGAGCTCAGCTCAGCCAGGAACGGGGCAGGCAGGAGCAGCTGGAGCAGAGAGCGCCTGGGTGGAGAGGGGTGGGATGGAGCAGATCCCAGGCTGATCCCACAGCCTGGACAGCAGGGAAGGGGGGGATTCTGCCCCTGAGCTGAGGTGAGAGCCCAGCTGCAGAGCTGCCCCAGCCCTGGGGCCAGCAGCACAAGGAGCTGGAGCTGCTGCACAGAGTCCAGAGGAGGCCCCGGAGCTGCTCCAGGGCTGGAGCCCCTCTGCTCTGGAGCCAGGCTGGGAGAGCTGGGGGTGCTCACCTGGAGAGGAGAAGGCTCCAGGGAGAGCTCAGAGCCCCTTGCAGGGCCTGAAGGGGCTCCAGGAGAGCTGGAGAGGGACTGGGGACAAGGCCTGGAGGGACAGGACACAAGGAATGGACTCAGACTGGCAGAGTAAGTTTACATTTGATATTAGGAAGGAATTGTTTCCTGGGAGGGTGGGCAGGCCCTGGCACAGGGTGCCCAGAGCAGCTGTGGCTGCCCCTGGGTCCCTGGCAGTGCCCAAGGCCAGGCTGGACAGGGCTTGGAGCAGCCTGGGACAGGGGGAGGTGTCCCTGCCATGGCAGGGGTGGCACTGGGTGATCCTTAAGGTCCCTTCCAGCCCAGGCCACTCCATTACTCTACGATAAACCAGTGCCTCTTGCTGGAACTGAGGCACTCGGAGGGGTGAACGCTGGAATAACCGTGGGAAAAACGAGATGCTGCCCCACTCAGCTCAGCCAGGAGCAGGGTTTGCTCTCACCCCACCAGAGCAGTCACTCAGGGCAGAATTACCAGGGTGGGAACAGAGTGTCTTCCTTCCCACAAACAATGTTTTGCTGCAGGAAATTACAGGAGATTTGGCCTCTCACCCCACAAGTGCAGCACACAGGGATTTTCCATGCTCTCCTGAGCAGTGCTGGCACATTCCCTGTGTGTGGCACAGCATCTATTTGTATAGCTGCCTAAGCTCAAAAGCAAGAATTCCTTCAGGATGACCTGAATCAGCACAGCTTTTGCAGTTTAACCCCAACTTAGAGAGAAACAAGGAAATATTTCATTGTATTGAAAAAAAGAAAAAAAAAATCAAATCAAGGAAACAAGAAAGTAGAGCAGAAGTACAAACACAAACCCAGGCAGAGCTACAGCTCTGGAAACAACTCCATTTGGACTGGAAAATTTCAAGTGAGAGTTTTTGCCTTCAGACTGCTCTCACTGTTTGGCAGTTCTGTCAACACACTCCAACCCTTGGGCTAAGCTTAGCTCTGACCTTTAAGAGACACAGCTCTGTGTTTACAGATACAGCTCCAATCTGTTTGCTGGTTGGTGGGGAAGGTTTTACCCTTTCGGTCTCTGCCCCAAAAGTTACATTCAGAGTTTTTGCAAAGTCTGAAAATGTTTTCTGTAATGTTGAAATTTCTTGCAGAACTCACTGAATAGCTGAGGGGACATAATATGTCAACATGCTTTCCCAGAAATAAAAACTCGTTTGTCAAATCAAAAGCTTTAGCCCTGAGCATTCTTTTCACAGGCTCTTAAGTATTTTCTTAAGTCCATCCCTCATCAGCAAAATAATTTTGCAAAAACTTAACTTTGAAGTCAAATTTCTCAGGTGGCTACCTAAGAGCTTTGCTGAACCAGATCCTTGAATCCCACATTATGCACAGAATTCAGTGGGAATGCCCCCCCAGTAAAAGAGCAGAAGATTTGCCTCAGAGTGCTGAGAAACACCAGTATCTCTGTGGCTGAAACAGAGGTGATCTGAGCTGCCTGGGAACCATTGCAGTGCAGGTAACACTTGCTGCTCTGTAGGGATTTATGGCAATGGCAGAGACCTGCTCAAACCTGCTCAGAATAATGAGAGTTAAATACACTGTCCAAAACTTTGCATCACCCTGAGGATCCAAGGGATGTGTCCATCGACCCTTTGACTTCTCAAATGTGAGGCACACATTGCTAGAAAGAGGTTTTCTTGGGGCTGAGCTGAGGTTCACTGGAGGTCACTGGAGCTGCATTGATCTCCCTCTTGGTGCTGAGATGTGTCGATAGAGCAGGCTCCTCCTGTGAGGTATTTCTGTCAGGCAGCTGTGAGCAGAAGAGCGTTTGCTAAAGAGCTCTGGTTACAAAATTGATTGCAGTGTATGGGCACAAAGGGACTCCAGAAGCAGACAAAAATACCAGAGTAGCTTGCTGGGGATGTACAAGATTAATATCACAAGGCTGGTTAGCTCAGAGAGGTAAGGGGGCTTAGACCCAAGGATAATTCCATTTGTCATGTATCATGGCACACATCCCCTTCCCAGTGTGTTACCATTATAAATGTCAGCTGTGCATCTGTGAGATTATTGTTGAAATCATTTTATCATGCTACAGCTCATAAAAGCATTCTGTGCCTAAAACCAGGCTGTGGTATCAGGAAAGCCTCATTTTAATATGATTGTTTTGATGGTGTTGTAACAGGATCAGAGCTGATGCCCAAAGCTCTTTCCACCAGAATAGTTGGAGGAATATGGTGGTTTTTCACCTTAATCATAATCTCATCCTATACTGCCAACTTGGCTGCCTTCCTGACCGTGGAGAGGATGGAATCTCCCATCGACTCGGCAGATGACCTGGCAAAGCAAACCAAGATCGAGTACGGGGCTGTCAGAGACGGATCCACCATGACCTTCTTCAAGGTAAGGCAGCTCCCTGGAGCCTCAGCATCCCCAGGGATTGCAGGGTTAGGGGAATACATCATTCCCCCCAAACCAGGGCCATGGTGTATTACAGGACAAGGTAAATACACCAGCTACCCCGGCCATAGTGGATCCTTCAGCACCTGGAATGTAAAACCCAGCAGATTTCCCCAGGACACGTGGAAAAGCAGCCTGGCAGTGGAGTGCAGTGAGGAGTAAACCCATCTGCCTCTGATGGGAGCCAGGGCATGGGGGTATTCTCCTCCAGCTGGGATCCTATTTCCTTCCAGCTACTTCACCTAAGAAGCATCTGGAAAAGTCTGCTTCCCCTTCTGAAAGCCACATTTGCACTGCAGTAATTCCGCAGGAAAATGTGAATTTGTTTGTCCCTTTCTTAATGCCCCATGGTCAATATTACCCAGACTGTCAATACAGTCACACCTGCACACATCTGCAAGTGAAGAGTTTTCTGTGGCTAATTGTTTGGTAGACAACTGTGATAAATGTGTCTTTTTTTCCTTAATTATTAGTATTAATTACATACAAAATGGATAATCTCATCAAATGTCAGTGTAAAAGCCAACAAGCTATAAATACGGAATACATGCACAAAAATCCTGTGACAGCCAGAATTAATTAGCAGCTTCATCAGCAGTCTCAGCAGGGAAGTCAGGCTCAGGATGAGCCTGGATCAGGCTTTTCCCTGTCTGAGGATGGTGTTTGTGGAGTCACACACACAGAGCCTTAGAAGGGAATGAGGCTCTGGGGGAAGCAGTGGGGCAGAACATCTGTGACAAGAGATCTCTCCCCCTTTGGGGACATCCCAAACAGGCAAAAATCAAAAATTCCTGTGTCACCTGCTCCAGGTGACCCTGCCTTGGCAGGGGGGTTGGACTGGGTGACCTCCCGAGGTCCCTTCCAACCCCAACCATCCCGGGATTCTGGGATTCTGGGATTCTGTGTAGTCTGTCCCTGCTGCACTGCCCTTGCCAAGGCTCTCCTGTGGCTGAACAGAAATGTTTCCTTGTTGAAAGAAAAATGCCAACTACAGCATTTTGCTATAGTGAGCTCCTGAAATGATGAGCTGATATTTCCACTGAGATGGAAACCCACCTGGAGATATTCCAGTAAGGCAAGCTCTGGATTCTCCTCTGGCTCTTCCATGCCCAAAGAAGATCACTGCCATTGATATTCTGAAGTCAAATTTAGCTTCAGAGACAAAACTTCAAATCCTGCTGCATCCCAGCGTTTTTAGAGGAAATAGGTCCTGAAGCTCAACTTGATAAGCTCAGAACAAATTTCCTAGAGCTGTTTTTAGTTTTACACTGATTTCTTTTTGCACCATTAATCCCGCAGGCAGAAATAATGTAGGCTTAAAAGCATGTGAGCTTCTAAAAGAAAACCTTCAGACAAGGTGGTTAAATATTTATGCACTACATGTGCCAGCTTACTTGTGCCTGAAATACACGTTCACAGAAACACAGGGGAAGGACAGTGCATAAACTGGGGATGGATTCCCTGGCAGAGGGATGGTAACACTGTGGAAATGCATGAAAAATGCAATGTATCACACTTGTAAACACTGTGTTTTATCAAAAGTGCTATGATTTTTATTAGGGAAAAATTTCCAGATCCTCACAAGATTAGGAGCACCTTGTCCTGCCCAAAACTTGGAATAAAAAATCCTGGAGTAGTTCTCTGTACATAAACAGCTACTTCCGTCTGCAAAGGAAGGCTCTGACTTTGCCTGCCCCAGACTGTGAAATGCTGTATCTACTCCTTGAGCTAAATAAACACACATCCCCAGGGAGGGGCTTGGGAGCTGGGAAAAGGCAGAAGGAGTGAGCTGGGGCAGCAGGAGGAAGCTGGGGCAGCAGGAGGGAATTGGGGTAGCAGGAGGGAATTGGGGCAGCTGGAGGAAGCTGGGGCAGCAGGAGGGA
>NC_031768.1:113552620-113566206 GCF_001522545.3 Parus major
GGAGGAAGCTGGGGCAGCAGGAGGGAATTGGGGCAGCAGGAGGAAGCTGGGGCAGCAGGAGGAAGCTGGGGCAGCAGGAGGGAATTGGGGCAGCAGGAGGAAGCTGGGGCAGCAGGAGGAAGCTGGGGCAGCAGGAAGGAGCTGGGGCAGCAGAGTTGCAGCGCCTCTGCCGTGCCATTCCGGACTGTGGCTCTGTTCTGGGAGCTGTCCTCCCCGGGAGTGCTGAAGTGCTGGGAACAGGGACAGGCAAAGGAGGGATGAGCACCACGGGCTGCAGCAGCAGTGAGAACACCCTGAGGGAGTGAGGCACAGGGCTGGGTGTCCTGGGAAGGACATTACCTCGAGGGCTTTCCCTGCTGCAAGATGTGATTTGTCAAATCAAATAGTACTAAAGCCAAGGAATGCCGAGGGGAAGAGATTTTTTTCAGACCAACATTTTTCAAAGCAAACCACGACGTGCTGGGCATTCCTCGCTGTGGAGGGGACAGGAACAAGGGAGTGGCATGTAGGACATGAGGGACAAAGCCCAGACCCCTCTGGTTTCCAGGACTGTATGGGACACACGTGGAAAGAAAGGATTTCTGGAGGCATCAGGCACAGAAAAACACAAAGTAAAGAGCTTTGATTTAGGATTTTGTGCTCAAAGCAGCAGCAGGAAGCCCCTGGAAGATGCGATTACACAGTGTAACTGCTGGATGGGATGGAGATCAGGAAGCACATTAGAAAAGCAAGGTACTCCCACTGCTTTTCTGAAAGCTCCATTTCCATTTATTCAGGCTGGCATCTCTGGTAGGTAGTGGTGTCTATAATGCACGTGCTAACAGTTGTGATTGCCCATTGGTTCAGAATGCTTAGCACTGGTGTGCTTGCTGCAATAGTTCCCCCAGGAAAACATTATTCTAAAGACAAAATATTTTTCAAGGAAGTCACTTTTCTGCTGTGACTTTTAGCCAGATGGGGGAGGGAATGAAAACAAAAGCAATTGGAATTATTTGGGGGGTGGGAATGGAGTTCTGACTTTGAAAGGAACCTCAGAATTGGCCTCTTCCCTGTGTAGAGATGCCAGATCTGGCCAGAGCAGATGAAAATACCCCAAAAAACAGGGCCTGGGCAGCTCAGGATGGTTAAGCCTTGTAAGAGGGCAAGCCAGCAGCACCCCAGGCAGCACTGTCCAGCTGTGGGAATGGCCAAATCTGGGAGAAGTCCAGCTGAAGGCAAGATGTTTCCCATCCACAAGCAGTGACACATTTCTTTCTCCAGCCTGCTGCCCTGCTCTGTTTCCAGCATATCCATAAATCTTCCACTGCTTTCTTGCCCCTCCATCATAACAGATCTTAGTCCTGTGTTGCAGCTTATGTCAGCTCCTGCCTTCTAAAGTGCAGATGTGTTTCCACCAAAATTAATGAAAATTCAGAGGCCAAAACTTGGCACAGGGTCCATTCTGAAAAAAAAATGGGAGCTGGCAAGTTGAGAAGCCAAGATCTTTCTTACAAACTCTTCTGAATAAGGAATACATCCTTCCACTAAATTCACCATCAGATTCAGTCTAGTGCATAAACATAGCATCAATTTCAAAAATATTCCCAACTGAGCTATAAAAATGTTTTTTTACTTGAGAAAAGACACTTAACCACCTTCAGGGTTTAGTGGTATCCTGTGGCTCACCAAACTGAGGTGGAATTCAGGTGACATTCACAGATATTGAATTTACAGGCATATTAACATTTAAAATTCGAAGAACCAGAAAATCAACTTCTCCCAGGAATCCCCCCAAAGCTGTTGTTTAAAACTGAGCCTGGAATCAGCTGAGATGGCTGTAAGCCAGAGACAGGGCTTGAGGGACTGAGGAGACACTACCCTTAACCCCTGTGGCAAAAGGATCGCATCCTTAAGCCTGACTGCAATGGGAAGCACAAAGCAGGAGTTTATTTGGTGTGTTATCCCTGAAGTCTGTGACCTCCAGGCAAGTGATAGGAACACAACAGGTGCAGATGGATGCTCTGCTCATCACCAGGCTCTGGGAGCAGTGGTGTGCCCCCACGGGTGTCTGAGGGCAGCTGTGTTCCAGGGCAGCAGTGTCCAGCTGCTGCAGTCCACGTGTGCTCCAATCCGTGGAACAGCATGGGCCCAGAGGGCTTCAGAGCACTTCACAGCCAGGCCAGTAATGAAGTTCCTGGCACTGCAGAGAAAGTGGGAAACAACAAGAGATTCCCCAGCACGAAGTCCAGTAAGAGGGAAATGCTATGGGAAGGAAAAGCCTGCCACCGATTCCGTCACTCCAGATGTGATTCTGGCACTGAGGCTGGGGAGGCTGGGGAACATTTGGCAAGTGCAGTTCGGGTGCTGGTGTGATTCTGTGCCTCCTTTTCCCCCCACAGAAATCCAAAATCTCCACGTACGAGAAGATGTGGGCGTTCATGAGCAGCAGGCAGCAGACGGCGCTGGTGAAGAACAACGACGAGGGCATCCAGCGCGTGCTCACCACCGACTATGCCCTGCTCATGGAGTCCACCAGCATCGAGTATGTGACCCAGAGGAACTGCAACCTCACCCAGATCGGGGGGCTCATCGACTCCAAGGGCTATGGCGTGGGCACCCCCATTGGTAAGAAGAGGCTGTGGGGGGAGCACAGCCACAGTGTCCCCTGTGCAAACGGTTCAGTCCGTCCTGGGATCGCAGGACAAGTGACAATGGATTCACACTGAAAAAACAGGGTTAGGTGGGATATTGGGAATTAATTCCTCCCTGGGAGGGTGGGCAGGCCCTGGCACAGAGTGCCCAGAGAAGCTGTGGCTGCTCCTGGATCCCTGAAAGTGTCCAAGGCTGGGTTGGACAGGGCTTGGAGCAACCTGGAACAGTGGAAGGTGTCCCTGCCCACCTGACTGGAAGGGCTTTAGGGTCCCTTCCCACCCAAACCTTTCTGGGATTCTGCATGTACCCCAAAGGAAACTGCTTACTCAAAACACTGAAATCCCTGATGCAGAACCTTGCAGTTGATCCTCACTGTTCTTCGGTGTTGCTCTGAGGTCATGAAATAAATCAGAAATTCCTCCACTTTAATGCAGAGCTTTAAGACTCCCAATTTCTCTGAAGTCTCTCTGGCAGACGTTTTTTTTAGCACATCCAGCACCCTTTCTAAGATCTTCTAGAGCATTAAAACTTGTGTCAGATTTTTGTGCTGTGCACTTGCAAACAATTGGCACTGGGGAGCCAGGATTTGTCCTGTGTTCATAGAATTATGGAACCACAGAAGGGTTTGGGTTGGAAAGAATCTCAAAGCCCACCCAGTGCCTCTCCCTGCCTTGGGCAGGGACACCTCCCACTATCCCAGGTTGCTCCAAGCCCTGTCCAGCTGGGGATTGGTTCATCCATTGCTTGACAGAGCAGATATAAATAAGGGAGAAACACCTCTGCACTTGGAACTGCCATTCTGTGTGTGCTGAGCACCACAGACAGATTGTCACAGACATGACATCCCAAGTATATTTTTCCACTGGCTGCATGAGAACAGCCTTGGCACCCTGAGGAAAGTGATACAGAAGCTAAAATCCCCAAGAATGACAAACTCATGGCAAGAGTTTCCTTGCAGTTATAAAGCTGCCACACTTTAAACCAAGAACAATGAAGGAATAATTGGAACAGATGGCAATCCTCAGAGACAGTGCAGCCATTGGAAATGCAGCTCTGAAATATATTTATGTTTCTTGTATGAGAAGTGCACCTTTATTTTTTTTTGTGAAGAAAAACCTGCAAAATTCAGGGGAATAGATATCCCCAAGCACTGTGGAATAATCCAGCACCATCAAGCACCTCATAAACAACTGATTTCATAAACAAGTTAAACCCGCCACTATTCAGAGGGACCCCCAAGGCTCTGTTATTTCTCTCAGAGCATTCAAGAGTATTGATTGCAGAGGCTTTATGGAAAATTAAAAAACAAACAAACAAACAAAAAAGGCTTCTCTATGACCCTTAACACCAGATCTTCAGCAAGGATTAAGTGGCCTGCAGGGGAATGTAAAACCACAGGGCCTGTCACTCCAAAATTTCCAGTGGGAGAGCTGGACTGTATGGCTCTCAAAGAAACAGGGAATTCCTGAATCCAGGAAATGTATTATTTTATCAGAGCATCTTCTGCAAGTAAAATGCAGCAGTTACAGGCATCAGGAGGGATTTCCCCTTGGAAAGGGTGGCCAGGCACTGGCAGGGGCTTTCCAGGGAGATGTGGAGTCCCCATCCCTGGAGATGTCCACAAAAGGCCTGGGCATGGCACTCAGTGCTCTGGGCTGGGGACAAGGTGGGACAGCTGGAACTCGGTGCTCTCAGTTCTTTCCCACCCTCAATGATTCTGGCATTCTGTGATGTGTCAGGGCAGGTTTCACTCCTGCCAGTGCTGATGCAGGTAATTCTAACACTAAAGCTCTTCCCAGTTTTTGAGACACTGCTAAGAAAGTAGATAAATGCATTTCTTGGCCTAAGAGGTTTGTTAATAGCTCAGAGGCCATAAGTAATGTGCTGAATATTTGAAGAAGTGTGGAGATGGATTTGTGGGTGGTGTTAGAGCTCACCAATAAACCACTACCAATGCAGCTCTCCAGGCTCTCTTGACAGACTCTAAAAGTCCATGTAGAAATATGGAGGTGCCTGTTACCCTCCAGATGAATTGTGGTAATCCTGATTGCAACATAAACACTACAAGAGAGAATGAACAACCCCACAAATCTGTGTTGTGACTGGCTGCTCCACTTTACCTCCCAGCTGTGTTCTTCCAGACAGGGGAAATGAATGAGTCCTGCAGCCTCACCCATTGCAGGGTACAAGCCTCTCCTAAGGCACAAACAATTCTGCTCTCTCTTCTGCCAGGCATTGCTGTTTTCAGGGGTAATAATTCACTCCTCTGTGCAAAGCCAGTTTTTGGAGGTGTTTCCGGCCTGTTTTCTGTACTGTTATTTTTGGTCTTTAACAGCAAGCACACAAATCATCCATTCTTACAGCAGGCACGTTTTCCTCCCAGAGCTGGCTGCCTCCAGCAGTGCTGGTCTCTGGCTTCCCAGATGGATTTGGGATAGTCTGACACATGTTTTCTGGCAGCTGTGGTCACAGCATGGCCCAGTGCTGGCACTGCTCTGCCCCAGCAGCAGCTGAGTGTTGGCACAACAAATGAGGAACTGCAATGTTCTTCACGCTGGTTCTCCTCAGACAGGGCTGGGGAATGAAGGAATGAAGGAAATGGAGAGGGGGATGTCAATCTATGGGACAAGTATTTTTAACAATGTCCTGCACAGCAAAATAAGGAGGAAAACTGAGGCTGTGAGGCCAAATTTCCAGGGCTATTTCGATGCATAAGGACTCCAGAATAGTGCCTCAGTGAGATTTTTCTGACATGATCCCTGCAATTCTGGCACACAATCTGCCTTAAAGCTTGGTTTGCCTTGATGGAGTTGAGTTTGCAACACCTTTAATGTGCAGCAAAATGTGACTTTGGTGAAATAGCAGTTGAAGGAAGTCTGAGAATCAGAGAAAGGCCTGGACTGGGAGGGACCTTAAAGCCCATTCAGTGCCACCCCTGCCATGATCAGGCACACCTTCCACTATCCCAGGTTGCTCCAAGCCCCAGTGTCCAGCCTGGCCTTGGGCACTGCCAGGGATCCAGGGGCAGCCACAGCTGCTCTGGGTACCCTGTGCCAGGGCCTCACCACCCTCCAGGGAAGAACTTCTTTCCATTATCCCACCTAATGCTGCCCTCTGGCAGTGGGGAGCCATTCCCTGTGTCCTGTCCCTCCATGTCTTATGCTACTAAAGAAGGGGAAAAGGTGGGCAGGAGTAGCTGCAGGGCTTTCAGCTCTGCATTTCAGAGACTCGGTGTTTCCAGCTGTAGGGAGTCCACCATGGCAAGATTTGGGAGCACACGTGTGCCTTTGGAGCCAAACAGCATCTCACAGAATCACAGAACCACTCCTGAAAGCCCCCCACCCCTTGCTATCACAAAATCCTGATCCCACAAAGCAAAGCCTCTCTCACAAACACAGGCTACAGGATTTTGGAAAATGGAGAAGCTGAGCAGAGTGTGTGAGAGCAAATCTAAGCAGACTGAGCAACCCAGTGTGACCCCACTCCTCACCAGATACTGCCCAGGACCATAAAGCTGAAGAGCCTGCACACACATCATTTAGCAAATGGTGGCCCACAAACCAAAAGCATGAAATTGTTGCTATTTTCAACTTGCGGGGCTGCTATTGTTGCAAATCACAATAAAAAGGACTTGTCCACACGGTGTTCTTACAAGCTGTAGCTAGCTGAGGAGGAGCTGTGGGTGTGCAGGTGTAAATGAGAAGAGAAGGTGTCTGAGTGACTGTGGCCTCCTCTGAGGCAGCCCCTCATTTGCAGGCAGCAGGAAAAACCAACAGATGCTGAAGTGAATAGAAGGGATGCAAAGTGGAAATTCTCAGAGTGCTCACAGCAATATTCAAATATGATGTGAAGGAATGCCTTAGCAAGAAAATCCACTGCCAAAGCTTAAATAAACCTCACTAGGGAACCCTAACATTATCATGAATTCTCAAATAACTGCACCAGTGGAGCCTTCTGCTTCCCAGTCCCCAGGGCAGACACCAACAGAGATTCCCCTTTCCAGCTGGAATAATCCCTCCTGTAATAAGGGAGGTTTCTGCCTGCCAGCACTGCCAGGCCTCTCTGTCCCCTCGCAGGGTCCCCGTACAGGGACAAGATCACCATCGCCATCCTGCAGCTGCAGGAGGAGGGCAAGCTGCACATGATGAAGGAGAAGTGGTGGAGAGGCAACGGCTGCCCCGAGGAGGACAGCAAGGAAGCCAGTGCCCTCGGGGTGGAGAACATCGGGGGCATCTTCATCGTGCTGGCGGCGGGGCTGGTGCTGTCCGTGTTCGTGGCCATCGGAGAATTCATCTACAAATCGCGCAAGAACAGCGACATCGAGCAGGTGAGCGAGGGGCCGGGCTGAGCTCGGAGCACGGGCACATTGCCTCCTTGCTGGAGTGTGCATTTCCTGCTGCTGAACTCTCACCAGGCCTTCCTGGCTCTAATGACAATTCATTTATTAATGAGAACAGGGAAGTGCCTCACCCACGGCCCAATTAGTGCTGCTTAGCAGGGCAGTGCTGAACAAGGGCAATTAATTTCTCAAAACAGTTTCTGCTTGAACTTCAGGACTTCCAGCATAAATTACATTGGAAAGGAATAAAACACAACTGGGCTGTCGGTTTTTTTATCTGCCATTAACACAAGCCGCTTGAGTAACACAGGAAAGCACATCCAAATCCCAGGAGCCATTTTCCTCTTGTTCTAGAAAGTGTCTTTATTCAGAGCCAGGGGTTTACAAGCTGTGCTGAAGAATGCACTTCAAAGCAGGGAGGTCTACTGAGAGGTGATGGATGCTGCTGTAAAGTAAGATTTTGGAGCCAAAGAAATTCTGCTTATAGTTCCACTGAAGTGTAATGAGCAGTTTAAAAGGGCAGAGGGAAAACAAAGGAAATGCTGTGGTTAAATCATGTGGTGAGCTTTAGAGCGGTTTGTGAGAAGGGATCAATCCTTAAAATCGAGTGTAAACACCCTTTTAGAGAACCACTAGCCCTGTGAAAGAGGCAGGGCTGAGCAGGAGCTTGGAGAGCGTTCCCAAGCTGTCAGTCAGCCCCTTCTGCCCCTGGGCATTTTGTCCTGGCTCTGTCCTGGACCCTGCCGTGGCTCTGCTTGGCTCCTCTCCAGCAGGACTTTCCAAAGGGACAAGGGGACCCCACTCTGCAGGACCAGGGGGTGACCCTGAACCCCCAGAGGTTCCCATTTCCTCACTCCAGGCTCCCAGCCATGAGGCACCCACTTCAAAATGGGTTAAGTTCCCTTCACACTTTGAGGTGGGAAAGGCTGGAGCTTTTCCATGGGGAAAAATCCCCTCCCCATGCAAGGCTGGTGACATAAATGCCAGGAGTGGCTGTTGAGGCAAAGACCCTCCCCGAGGGCTGCGGGGACGAGAGGGAGAAGAAGGGAACATTTTGAACTCGCTCTCAGATTGCACTGAAAGCAGTGTTGCTGTCCACAAAAAACAGATGCAGCTCACGGAGCAATCCCAGGGTATGTCAGTCAAAGGGTCCCTGGTTTGTGATAAGGCAGAGATAAAGGATTAATGTATTTGCACATATTGCAGCTTTCTAATTATAGTACTTTAGCCTGTTTTAGCACAAAATGCATAAAAAATGTATTGGTATCTTTGTTTTGTTCGCATCTCAGGAGATCGTTTATTCAAATACGTTTTGGAGAACAGTTGCAGCTAATTAAAATATTTAGTATAATTAAAATGTTTAGTTTAAGGGCTAACACGGTGCAGAATATGCTGGAAACTTTGCAGGAGTCTGTGCAAGGCAGCGCCTCCCTGAAGCCTCCCTAAAGCAGACGTAAAGCATTAGGCAAGGGCTGTTAATTTACTGAGCAATAGGTGAATAACAGAATCCGGGGCTGCACACACGTGTGCACACCCCCCATTTCTGCACCTGCGCTGCTGCTGCACAGCAGTGTTGCTTAATCATTAGAATCATTAAGTGAGTTAATGTGGCACATCCAGCTTCTCCTTCAGAAGTAATTTCACAGAGAGCACGATACCAGTGATTCCAGTGTTTCTCTCTGGTTTCTCTGGGATTGTTTTCTCTTTTCCCTGGTGAGGTAAGCAGCTTAGATGGGAAATGCTGTGCAAGGGTGTGTTATCACTAAGCCAATCCAAACCATTGTTGAATACAATCTGTGATTTTTCTGTTTTCATACGTGGAGTCTCTTTTGATTTAAATGGCTTTTGTATCATTCTCACGCTTGTTTTTTTTTCAGTTTTGCTTCGTTCATTTATTTACTTTTCTCCATTTCTCTTCTCTTGCATGCAAGGCCTTTTGTTTCTTTTACGGACTGCAGTGTAAGCAACCCCACCCGTCCAACTCCACCTCTGGCACCACCTTATCCACGGAGTTAGACTGTGGCAAGTTAATCCGGGAGGAGCGAGGGATCCGAGCGCAGCCCTCGATCCACACGGTGTAGTCAGGAAAGGACCAAGGTGTGTGTGGGGAGAGCATCACGCCCAGGCAGGGCTCTGCACTGCCGAGGGTTAACGCAGGGCACAAGCTGATCTAAATTGCCAAAGCCCTGAAATCCCAGCGCTTGAAATGTGTGTCACGGGAAATAATTACACCCCCAGCAGGGAGTTCAGCAGAGCGTGGTAGCCTTTCAGAATTTAGTCCCCCGTGTGTAATTGTCACCTTGTCATTTCCTGGGGTAATTCACCTGCTTCAGGTAAGAAAAATAATTTACCTCCTTTTCATCTCCTCCTCAAGCTGAGCTGAACAGTGGCAGCCTCGTTACTGAAAGCAAAGAGGAACATTGAGCTTGGTCTCTGAATTCAGGAACCTCCCAAACACCCTGCAGAGCTCCATTAACTTCCTGAACCCCTGTTACAAGCAGCCTGAGATGTTGAGCTGGCATCTCTTATTCCCTGTGTCAATATTTAATGAATTTTAATTCCTCCATTTAAAATTCATTTCTCAAAGCCTGCAAGTAACCATCATAGCACAAAATCAGACCCATCACTTAAATTTTATGCCATGTAACCATTAAGGACAAATTCAACAGGAGCACCCTCAGGCAACAGACCATTAATAGAGCAGCTCCATTGTCTTGTTTGAGCAATTCACAGCATTCATTTGTGGCAGAGAAAACTCCTTTGTGGGAAAATCGGGCATCAGTTTAAGCCCTGGCATGGCTTTGCATATTGAACCCTGGTGGGATGTTTTGTGTAGGAGGCTGGCGCTGGATGTGTTAGGACAGCATTTGGATTTCCTCCAGCCCTCAGCAAGTCAGGGACTGACAGAGCAGGGGACAATGGACTGGATGTGGTTTTGCCACCAAAAACCATATGTCAGCAATCTGAGATGCACAAGGTGCACAGAAACACCAGCTCAAGGGATGTCATTAACTGTGGCAAACCCCAGCATTCCCCAAACCCTTTACCTGTATTCCACTGTATCCCAGATTCCCATCAGTCTCCCATCTCCCTCCCCTCACCCCTATTTTATGTTTTCCTGCCCAGTGGAGCTCCTCAGACAGATTACTGCTCTGTTTTCCTGGGGCCATTTCTGCCCCTTCTGCAGTCAGGGGCCTTGCTGGAGTGGATGTGGAGTGCTCCCATGGAATGAGTTCTGTGTTCCTGGCTCCTGAGAGCAAACAGTGCTCCATGATTTCCTCTCAGCCCTGTTCCAGGGTTGATCCTGCTGGCAGCAGGCTGGAGTGGTTTGGGACGGAGCTGTGCTGCTCACAGCTCGGCTGTACCAATTCTCCTCCGCTCACCCGAGGGTGGGAGTTTATGTCGCACTCCAGATGCTGGAAGAAATTATCTTGCTCAGAATGGTCTCTTAACTTGTTTGAATGGGGCCTTGAAAGCTGTTGCTCTCCATAAAATGCTCCTTTTTGCCAGCAAAGACCTGGATTAGGTCCTCTGAATACCTGATTTAAGAAAACACTTTTTACTTTCAGCTTTCCAGTAGAAGAGACTTAAAACTAATTAAATTCAGCTCGTCTCAAGTCTCAGAGGAGAGGGAAGATGCCTAATGTGTTTATCTCCATCGTTGCTCCATGCAAGAGATCCTCTGGGTTGCAGCTTGGACCGGTTTTGTAATTGTTCCTTAGATTGGTGCTGGATCCAGAGAGCTGCTGTCACTTGCTGGGTAAACATTTCTGCAGCTGTCAGCCCCTCAGCCCCACTGGCAGCAACAGCCATGGTTCCCTGGATTTAGCTGTCCCACGGGCTGGGAGCAATTCCCTGGAGGAATTGCAAAGCAGCTCCCGCTATCCCTGACAGAGCCTCATCCCTAGCTACAAAAAGAGTTATCAAAAGCTATCACTGGAGTTCAGGTGATGTGGGAGATCAGCAAGCAGCTTTACTGATTTTTCTTGTGAACAGAGCACACAGGAACAGTTACTGTAAGTGGGGGAAAGTTAAATTAATCCCTGGATTACTGTCACACTGTTTTGACAGTCACTGCTCAATAGACTCTGTCAGGTTAAAGGAGTTAATTTGGGGATCTCCTCATGCCATCAGTGACAGAATATTCACACTGTGCCCCAGCAGCAGTTTGCTCACTGAAATAAACTATTTTGGATATTTTTCCTTCTGTGCAAAAACAAATCAATTTTATTTCAGCACCAGACACAGGCCAGTGTCCCAGCTATGGGTGTAGGAGAAAAATCCTGACTTCTGCACTCCCTCCTCTGTCCCTGAGCTACTCAGGAGTTCTTCCAGAATTAAATCTGCCCCACATTGATAACAATCAAATCTCATTTGATTTTCACAGTTCTCAGCACTTCAACAGCACACTGGGTTTGGGGTGGATTCTTTATTGTTATTTGTTTGGTTTTGCAAGGTATTAGTAAAATGCCTTGTCCTCAGTGGCAGCCCAGCAGCAGAAGCAATAGATTAATAAATCCTGACTACAACCCTTTTTTTTTTAATTGTTTCTACTTAATTTTATGTTCCTTATTTCTTTTTTTAAATTCTGAATCTGTAATTCTTCTAAACCTTAGCACAGACCCCTGCATGGGAGTGTAAGGAAGGATTTGGGAGCTTCATAACTAAGCTTTAGCAGCTGCTGTAATGACCAAGGGGCACAGAGAAAGAGTCCCACATCACACAGAATGCAGAACCTATTGTGTTTTTAAAGGATGACATTTCCTTTTACATGCCATGGCCTGCAGCATTTTGACACTGGCAGAATGAGAAAGTTAAGCTGGCTGAAAGAAAAATGTTAAATTCATTATTAAGTTGTAAAAGGGATTGATCTGTGCCCACTCTGCTCTTGTTCTGGACAGACCTCAGCGGTGGACAGACCAGCATGCAAAAAAAGGGGGTTTAAAGCGACCCTTTCAGTCTGGCCACCAGAACATGGGACAAAAGAACAGTATATTGCCCTTTTAAATCGAATTTTAATGTCAGCATCCCCTTCTTGAAGGCTGCTTGGCAGGTGCTGCTCAGAGGGCTTGGGCTCATAGGTCTCGGGCTTCCCCATGGGGTGTGTTCCTTGTCCATGGCTTTCCTATAAACCCCACAACATTCTGGCTGAGGCTGTACTTGCTGTGCACCACCTTTCTTAAGAATAACTTGAAGTCTTCCTGATAACAACTGTTTTAAAGTTCAAAGCAGTTGGAAGTGGAGCCAATGGGCACTCCACAGATCAGGTATTAAAAACCTCCCAGCAATATGTTCTGTAGATGCAAAATGAACTTCATGGGGCTGTTTTGTGGAGATGAATGTGAAAGGCCTTGTGGTTATTGCACAGTCTGAGTAATAGGAATCCTTTTGGAAATTTGCCTATTAACAAGGCATAAAATGCACTCTTTCACCTGCAGAAATCATCCCTGTCTGCACTCTGCAGAGAGTAATGGCTGGGATTAAATACAGCACATTAGGAGGTCAGTGAGAAACACAGGGAAAGAAAATAAAAATAAGACTGATCAATCCTGCAAAGTGTTAATAGGGTCCTGTCCCTATTTACCACGGAGTTCTGGATTCACTTGGTAATCCAGGTTTTAAAAACTCAGTGAAAGCTGAGACCACAGGGAGCAATAATCCAGGCCAAGTCAGCCCCTCAGAGCATTTGGGTTCATTAGTTTGGGAATCACTGGTGCTGCTCTCCAGAAAAGCTCAGAGCAATACAGAAAGGGTTTTGGGAGGATACCTGCTCCTCCTGCTGCTTTCAAGGGGAAAGTGCTCACTGCAGAATCACTCAAACTCTTTATTCAGCTTGGTGAAGGTAAAGGGCTTAAAGCTTTGTTTCCCCCTGCCACCATCACTTGATTTTATATATAAATAATCTATTCATGTATATTTGCACAGAACAATTACTGTGGGTTGGGTTGTTATTTTTTTTTTTTGCAAAACCAGATACTTCCAGTTAAAGGCTACTTGTGTTTCTTTGTGTTATATGTAATTATTCCAGCTGTGGATTTTAAAAGATGTTTCCACTTACCCCAAAGTCTTTGTTAATGTTGTGATGGTGGGAAGAATGAAGATCTCTTCTTTCTTTCCAAGCCATTCAGCTCTCTTATTCTTGTGGTAATTATCTCCTTTCTTCATCACACAATATTAGAAAAGATTCTTTCCAAAGAAAAGGAGAAGATTGAGAGCTGTGCTATATTTGAGAAATGTCTGTTCAGTCCATGAGGGGAAAATAACCAAACCACAAAGAAATCTTAAAAAAACCATTCTTTGTTTTTTCCAGCATGCTCATGGTTTTTTGTGACTAAGGCATATGGTGTTTAAAACAGGATCTTTTCTCTTGTGAGGTCAGGGGCAAATGACAAAGGGGAAAATTGGTGATGCAAAGCCACCAAAACGTCGTAAAGGTGCCTGTGGGGAATTTCAGAAATGTTCATGGTTTTAGTTGAGCCAAAGTTAAATGAAAGTCAGTGGGAGCTGGCTGGGGACTTGTATCCAGGGATTTATTCCCACCTGGATCTTCTGAGGAGCTCCCTGAGCCCTGTGAGGGCCAGGCCAAGCTTTGGCCTCTCCTGAGGAGCTCCCTGAG
>NC_031768.1:113566581-113587022 GCF_001522545.3 Parus major
TTTGGCCTCTCCTGAGGAGCTCCCTGAGGTTCAGGCTGAGCTTTGGCCTCTCCTGAGGAGCTCCCTGAGGTTCAGGCTGAGCTCTGGCCAGGCTCTCCACAGCAGGAAGTGTTTAATGCCATCCTCTCTCCCCACAGTGTCTTTCTTTCAACGCCATCATGGAGGAGCTGGGAATTTCCCTCAAGCACCAGAAGAAGCTGAAGAAGAGGTCGAGGACGAAGGGGAAGTCGTCCTTCCCGAGCATCCTCACCTGCCAGCAGCGGCGCACGCTGAGGAAGGAAACGATGGCGTGAGCGGGGCAGGCGGGAGCAGCAGGACAGAGCCGCCCTGCCCGAGGGGACAGCGGGGCACTGCTGATGGGGGGACACAAATCCCGCTCCTCAGAGGCGCTCTGTGGTTTCTTTTTTTAACCTAGAGGTACAGCAGCTGAAATGCTCGCCTAGACTGATGTACTACCGACCCTCCGGGAAGTGTCTGGCTCTTCCTCTGGGCTGGATTTCTCTGCTCACCTGATCTGCATCTCTGTCCCCTCCCCGTGCATCGCTGTATGTGCTTTCTAAATAAATAAATAAATAACAGACAGGGTTCTTTTTTTCCAAAAATCTGGGAGTCAAACTTTTCTTTTCCCTTCTGAAGCAAAGCTTGAAGCTCTGCTGAGCACAGTTGTTTAGGAGCCAGGCCCCAGACACCGAAGTGAAAATCCACACCGTTAACTCATAAACTGTGACTACAGAAATGGATGAAGTACAAGGTTACCCAACAACAAGGCTTTTTTATTTTGTCTGATATGGTAAGGAATACTCTACAGGTTCTTTTCTGTGAGCAACTTGCTTTCCACCATCTTTTCCCTTTTCCATTTCTTTTAAAATATGATTATTTGGTAATATCACTGCACCAGGTGTTACCATTAGCAGGTGTTTAAAAAGAAAAATCAAAATCTCACAAAGAGTGACCAGTGAGCAACACTGACACAATCACACTGCCATATTTCCCAGATCCTGATGCCAATTAAGCAATTCTTGATTTGGAAATTAAAATCTCTGAGAAATTAGGGAATTCTGAGAATGCTCCATTTATAACAACGTTATAACAATGTTATGTTGACCACCAAGGTAACAGACAATCTGACCTGGATTGGGTGACCCTTCTGTGCCGCAGGCAAGAAGAATTTCAGCCTGGGTTTATGGACATCAAAGGCTTATTAAGGACCCCTTCCCTCACCCATGGAGGGTCAAGTTCTTAAAGAAGGAAATTCATCAGATTCACAAGGCCTAGTTTTGACAGACTCGTGTTCATTCCTGTTCATTTCCTCACACTTACTTAAAAAATAGTTATTTCATGCAAGTGCTTGTCAGGCAACACCAAATTCTCTGGATTCTTCTTTTCCTTCCTCTGAAAACAGGAATTATTATTGCTGTTTTCCAGCCTTTCCTCTGGACGTTGTCTGTCCTCCAGGAGGTTTGGGACAGTGGGACAGGAGACAGCAGGGTCTCTTTCAGGTACCTCCAGTGAGAAGCTGGAACCACCGAGGTTCCTGCTTCTTTGGGAAGCTCAGTCTGCTGCACAGGCTGGGCTGATAGCAGGAATCAGGAAAAGCAGCCCCTGGCTGTGAGAGTTCACAGGGAATCTTATAATGGGCAGGTTCATTCATTTGTGTCATCATCACCTAGCAAAAAGACCTTGCAGACCCCCAGCACCACCGTACTGGTTATTAAAAAAGCAGGTTATTATTGAAATAATGATTGAAAAGCAGGTTATTATTTTCCAGTGGGTGTAACTCTATTGCTCTGCCATCCATGGCCCTCAGCTAAGGCATTTTTAAATTACTCAGTTAAAAGTGATGAAAGATTTATGACTAGGCCTTTAATTTTTTTTTCTTTTTTTAAAAAAAAAATTTCCTGTGGCTTAGACCTTGAGATTAAAGAATTCTAAGTTCAATCTTTAAATAATCATGTTTTCCTGAAACTAAGAGACAGCACTTTGGTTACTTTTCACAGTTGTACGTGGGTGTAGGAGCAGATAGGACTGCAGTGACCTGCTCCCTGTATCCCAACAAGTCCCATTTCCCTGCCTTTCTCCCTGCATGGCAGCAGAGAAGCCTGGTTAAAGATCAGGAAAGCAAATATTCTCATTGGGCTGATAGGACAAGGGGGAAATGGCTTCCCACTGCCAGAGGGCAGGGATAGATGGGATGTTGGGAAGGAATTCCTCGAAGGGGGGATGTGGAGGGTGCCCAGAGAAGCTGTGGCTGCCCCTGGATCCCTTGAATTGTCCAAGGCCAGGCTGAATGGTGCTTGGAGCAGCCTGGTCTTTTTCCTTCCAATAAAGCAGCATCTTTTGAGAAGGCAACACTTTAAATGTCCACAGAAAGAGAAATGGGCTGCCTAACAAGCAAAGGGGCAGAAATACTGCCAAAGTTCTCCTGGAGCACAAGCCCTTGTGCAGGTCAGCGTGTTCGTGCTCTCCTAATTGCCAGAGCAGACATTTTTAATGGGCTCCCACCTCCAAATGAGAAGGGAGGCTCGAAGTGTTTAGCAGTCAATCTCTCTAATCACAAAGGTTCCTAAGTGCTAATCCAGCATTTTGCTATCCGGCAGGGATTGCCCGTTCTGCTCACACTGCCTGGAGATGAATGCCCTGCTCAGAGGCACAGCCTGGCCTTTGCTCCAGGGCACAGGGATGGCAGAGGAGCTGCACCCCACAAACCTGGGGTCCCACCGCTGCTGCCCCTCACAGACCCCACTCACAGCCCTGAAGCTGCTCCTCTGCAAGAACAACAGCATTCAGAGGCTCTGCTGCTTTGGAGGGGATGGGGGAAGCACAAGGACCCAGCTCACAGCACACAGGCTCCTCTTAGGAAGTCCCCAGCAAGGACAACTTTTCTGTCAGACACATTTCCTGCCTCCTGCTTCCCTTCCAAAATGAACAGAAAACTACTTCTCTTTAAAAAATTCAACCCCAGCTTCATGATTGATTGAATAATCTTTCTCTGCTGATTAAATCACTCTGAGCGTCCCTAGGGGATGCTCTGAGGCTTGAGGAGATCTTTTCCAGCATGCTGTCACCGTCCCCACTTTTCCCAAATTATCACCTCCCTTCCTCCAGACAGAAATGTCCTCCCAGCCAGACTGAGCCCTGCAAAGGGATCTTTACTCTCCTCTAGACCCCAAAGTTGTCTCCTCATTTCAGTGCATACTCAAGAGCTGCAATCGTTTCAGAAGGCCCAGTGGTATAAAGCCAAATATAAAGTTTATCTGACTATAGAATTAATGACAGTGAACTTGCCCAGCTACCAATGGCTAAATTGCCTTTTCCAGTTTCTGTTCCTACCATGCCCACACCTCCAGGCCCCTGCCCAGAGCTGCACTGTGCACCCAGAGCTGGTATTTCAAGGGTCAAGGCTTGCTCAGGTAGGAAGAAAAATGAACTGGGAGACCATCCCTGCCGGCAGCACTTGGTGACAGCTGGCATTATCAAAATAAAATTGCTTTAAATAAATTCCTAAGCAGTGTGACCTATTTGCCACTTCATTATCTACAGGCTAAACTCAGTAAATACATGGCCTTTTGTTATGTGCTCGTTGTATTGATTTTAATGAGACCCAGTGCTAAGGAAGAGACATTCAAAAGAGGGCTGCATTAATTATTTATCTGGCCTTCAGCGTTATCTCTGCAGGTTGTTACCAGTGTAGCACCGGCAGAGCTCCCTCACATCCCGGATTCCTGAAGTAATTGAAAGCTGGGAAAGTGGCTTCTCTCTGCAGCACAAGAGAAAGCAAATATTCCAACAGCAGTCTGGGGATTTCCCTGCCACAGAGCCGGGACAGTGAGGCTGGAGGGGCTTTGGCTCCCGGCTTTTCCTTGCACCAGGACACAGTGTCCAGCAGGGACACCAGACAAGGATGCCAATGCCACTGGAGCACCAAAACTGGAGGCAATTCCTCACCTGCTCCTCACCCTCACTCCTGTGTTTAATTCACCCTTTTCAGCTGTGTGAGTTATGCAGCGGCTCCAGCTGAACTTGTTTGTTTCTGCTTTTGCCTCTATTTATAATGGCTGTCAAGCCTCGAGCAGCTTTAATTGCCTGAAATTCATCCATCCTATTCCAGCACACATTTCAGGCAGGTGAACAACAAAGTCTGATGAGTGACACCCAAATTGTTCCAGCTTGTGGATGGAGCCCACTGAGCCGTTCTGTGGGAGCCTGTGGAGGTGCAGAGCTGATACCAGAGCACAAATCTGCACAATGCTAAGAGGGACTGCAAGAAAGAGCCTCTAAAGCAGAGACAGAGACCTGCAGAGAGCCTGGTTTTGGAACTATTGGCACAGTTCTGCTAATAAAATCAAACAGGACCTTTCAGTCTAAGCCACATTTCTGCAATTATTCCAATCAGGGTTTGTCCAGCTTAATTCAGCCGAGGCAAGTGCAGGTAGTGACTTAAATGTTACCTGCATTTAGCTGAGGTGAACAATTCCCAAAGTTTCCAGGAGAATCTGCATCCCATTTGCAATTGATTAGCTATTGTCAGGCTATTTGGGCAATGATTTGCTGACATTTTGAAAAGAGCTATTTGATGGTCTGAAACAGACTTAAAACGTGGCCTTTGATTTATATAAAATGTATAGAAAGTTGGGAAAATGAGGGGCTGAACTTCTTGGTTGATTTTTTTTCTGCTTTGCTCACCTCCCAGGTTCTCTGTGGTGAGATCTGGGGAGACTTTTCAGGTACAGATTTGAACACCACCCATTCTGCAGAGCTATTTCAAAACGTTAATAAATGATGATGCTGATCCAGAGCCAAAGCAGCAGCAGGATGTGCCAGTCTTAATATTAACAGATGATCAATGTTTATTTAATTCAGACAGTGTTGGGGTTTGCTTTAATAAATGCATGAACTTCTGCATTTTTTTAGGAAATCAGCAACATCGGCTTGGGAGTTAAGGGTTGTTAAGGGGATTTCCCCTTCCAATCTGACCTTCCAGTGCTATTGGAAATAGCACAATAATTATATATATATATATACATATATACACCTCTTCTGCTCTTTGTAGACATATTCCAACGTCCTACATAAGGAAGCCAGAAAATTGAGCTGGAAGGAGTCCTGAGAGGTCCTTCACTTCCCCCACACAAAAATAGAGATGTAGATTTCCCTGTAAGGGTTTTTATTAGGATAGAAACTGCTGCAAGCCAAAATTTAGGGGTTACAAGCCAATAATTTTTCCCTTTTACTCCAACCCTGCCCATCCCATTCCATGTCTAATTCCAGTACCAAAGCTGAGCCCTTCCCTGCAGAGCAGCTGAGGAAATAGCCAAGTCTGCAGTGCTGTGGTACAGAAACAACAAGGGAAGTGCCAAGGGAGATCTTTCCAACCAATACAAACAGATGGAGCCAAATTTGGTTTTCAGCTCAACCAATGGCCCAAGAAAGCCCTGAAAGAGGCAGGATGGTCCTGTAGATAAAGTCTCAGAGGCAATAATTATTGATGGGAGTATGGCTTCCCATCAACACTCCAGGGCTGAAAAACAGGTCTGTGAATTTGATGGAAAAGAGATTCCTGCCCGGGTTTTCTGTCTTAGTTTGGCTAAACCAGAGAGACTGTGATTGATAACAGCCTCTTTGAGAAATTCAGCACTTTGAACCTGCAGGCTGCCCCACCTCTGAGAGAAGCATGAATTTACAGCTTTTCATTAAGAGAGCTGTGCATTAAAAAGCCCCAGGTTCCTCAGAGAGAATTAAATGTGCTTGTCTCTCATAGCAGCTTCTCAAGCACTCCCCATTTATTGCAGCAGTTAAACTGAGCTGCTCAGCCCGCAGTCTCTGTGGCACTGAAAGGCTGCCCAGGCTGCAGCTGAAGTCAGGTCCCATCATGCTGAGCCCTGCTCAGGAGTGAACATGAGCCAAGCAAGCAGCTGACACTCCCCATCCCCTTCAGCCAGAAAAGGTGAGTGAAAGCAGAGGGAAATCCATTCCACAGGCTGTGAATTGCACTGTGACTGCTTCCAGAGGCGTTCAGCACCTGACCAAGGGCATCCCAGGCATGGGTGGCAGAGCCAAGAAGCAAAGTTGGGAATGGCTAAGTCCCTGAGGAATTTCTGAACGCATTTAAAGGCGTTGCTCAGTGCCTGGAGCTCTGCAAGGCCCATCAGTCAGCATTAGCCATGGAACACTCCCCACCCCTCTGAATCCCTTCAGTGGGACACTCCCTGGGAGAGCCTCACCACCAAAAATGCACCGAGGGCCCAAAGAAACTTTTCTCAAACTTTGGTAAAAGTGATGAAGGGAATTTGAAAAAGTAAAGGCATTTAGACACCTTCCCAATTAGTTTTTTCTTTGTTTTTAAGGTGATTTAGGCACAGCAGCTGTGCTGGCTTTTGTAAAGAGCCACGAAATCTTTTCCTCCACACGTAGGAAAGGGCAATGCAACGTAAAATCTTCCATGGCAAAGCTGATGTTAAATGCCTGTGTTCAACCACAAAGCCCCATGCAAAAATAAACAAAACAAAAAACCACCACTACCAGTTTTTGCCATCCAGTGGAAAAACTGGATGTTCCTGGCTCTGACTTGAGCCCAAACTCTGCCTGCTGAAGGCTACAGGACAGCCCAGAGGCCCCAGGGAGAGGCTGCTGCTTGAGCTGGCTTTAGAAAAGCCAGTTCTTCACAGTTTGTGAAGTTTGTTCTTCACAACCAATATAAATAAATGTGTACAGGCAATAGCCTGTACAGATTCTCTACTGCTATAAATCTCAAATGAACTTTTCCTCTCCAGGTTCAAAATATGCAGATTGCCAGCAGGTAACCAAAACAAACAAGCCAAAAACCAAAACCAAATAAGCAAAACCAAGAAGAAGGCTATTGTAAAAAGCACAATTCAAACTGCACTTTCCCTTTAAATCAATAATGAAAATATTTTGAAATCATCAGAAAAGGAGATTTTAAGACTTTTTTTTTTTTTTTCACAGATGCAGTAGTGGTTAAAAGGACTTGAGTATTCCCAGCTAAAAGATTTTCCACCAGAGCATATTCCTGACATTTATCAGGCTATAAACAAACACCCACTGAAGAGCAGCACGTTATTCTTAATTAAACAACAACAGTTGGATGGGGGAGGGAGCAGGAGAAGGAAATAATAGTCATTTAGTTCAACTGGGAGAACGTGAACAGACTTTTAATGCAGCCAGAAATCCAACCAGAGACTCCAAACCACCACCTCTGAAATCAAAGCTCTGGGCACGAAGCAAGCATCAGGGCTGGGCACAGGGTCAGCTGTTGGATCAGTCCCCTCTTGTTGGTGGCACCACACAGAGTTGTTGTTGTACTTGCATTTTTAACAGAAGATAAAATGAATTTATCATCACCAGGCAATCATGGAATGGTTTGGGTTGGAAGGGATCCTGGAAGAGATCATCCATTCCCACCCCCTGCCATGGCAGGGACAACTTCCACTGTCCCAGGCTGCTCCAAGCCCCAATGTCCAGCTTGGTTTGGGGCACTTCCAGGGATCCAGGGGCAGCCACAGCTGCTCTGGGTAATCAACATCTTTTTTTTCTCACAAAAAATAAAATATGCTTTAAGCTTTGCTCCTGCAGGCAAAGCTGGGCCACAGCTTGCCCAGGAAAGAGAAATATTCATAAGCAGGACTTGCAATCCATGCTGGTGTTTTTTGGTCTCTGGTATGTAAGGGACCTGTAATGACAAAGTAGAGAGCAGGAGCAGCGTGGTGGGAGCTGTGTTCACAATGCAGACACAGGGTGGGGTTTGGAGAAAGGGTGAAGAACAGGCCTGTGGTGCCTGAGGCTCCTGCTGCACCAGGGAGAACCAGCTCAGAGCTGGGCTGGAGCTGCTGGGCAACCCTTCCAAGAGCTCCAGAGGGTGAAAAGCTTCACTCTGATATGGCTTTTAACAGTAAAAATACACTGGTAATAACTACACTAAGTAACCAATGATAATATCTACACTAAATTAAACTATTAATAATAACTGCATTAAATAACACTAACACTAACTGCACTTGTAAAGGAGGATGATAAAATTCAGTAAAGAACAAAAAGTTTAATTTTTCTTTACAGAAAAAAAAACAAACAACTCCCCATAACTTAATATACAAGTTTAATGATCTGGATAAGACATTCTGCATTGGGATGAGGGAAAGTCAAAAAATGGGTTCAAAAAGCTTGGAATTGTTGTGCTTAACCCTTACAAAAAGTTCTAAGGTTTGAGACACAAATTTGGAAATGGCTCACTTGGCACAGTGTCTTACAAGGGAGAGTAACTTCAAATTAAAGCTTTAATTAGCACAGCATTTAGCAACGTTAATAAGTTATCTTTTGTGGAAAAAGCCCTGGAAAGCACAATCTTAAGGTAGGTGAGATCCCAGTTCCATAAATAAAAAAATGGGAAGAACACAGTTTATCATCCTGAAAAGCAGGGAAACATTAATGCTCTAAGCAGGAGCTTTAAATAACAATTGTGGCAGTTTGCAGGATGTGCTTTCAGAGCACTTCCCTGCATCAGCAGATCCCTGGATAGAGCCACCCTCCACACCAGCCAGTGATTCCAGCTGAAAGGACTCCTGGCTGCAGAAAGCTGTGAAATTAGAGACTTTTTAGGGCTCATTTTCAGCTATCTGGAGCTGAATAACCACAGGGGCCTCATCCCACTCCGGCTGCTCATTAGGTCTCCCTTTTCCCCCAGATCTTTGGGATCAGCCAGCCCAGAGGTGGGAAGGAAGGGGGACCTATGTATTCCTTGGGATGTGTTCATTCCTTGGGGTGTGTTCATTCCTTGGGATGTGTTCATTCCTTGGGGTGTGTTCATTCCTTGGGGTGTGTTCATTCCTTGGGATGTGTTCATTCCTTGGGGTGTATTTATTCTTTGGGATGTGTTCATTCCTTGGGGTGTATTTATTCTTTGGGATGTGTTCATTCCTTGGGATGTGTTCCTTGCTTGGGATGTATTCTTTCTTTGGGATGTNCTTGGGATGTATTCTTTCTTTGGGATGTATTTAGTCTTTGGGATATATTTAGTCCTTGGGATGTATTCTTTCTTTGGGATGAATTCCTTCCTTGGGATGTGTTTATTCTTTGGACATATTTATTCTTTGGGATGTATTTATTCCTTGGGGTGTATTCCTTCTCTGGGATGTATTTATTCCTTGGGGTGTATTTATTCTTTGGGATGTGTTCATTCCTTGGGGTGTATTTATTCTTTGGGATGTGTTCATTGCTTGGGGTGTATTTATTCTTTGGGATGTGTTCATTGCTTGGGGTGTATTTATTCCCTGGGATGTGTCCTCCACTCCATGGAGTGAGTGCCCCAGAGCATTTTCCAAGCTCTGGTAGCTCAGTGCAGGGCAGCACAAAGGAGGGGCACCGTGGGCTCCAGGCTAACTGGGGCACAGCCAGGATCCCAGGAAAGCCCCAGAGGGATCCAGGTGGGATGAGCTCCACAGACAAGGCACTAGCTGGGTTTATGCAGAACTGGGGGGAATAAATAACATTGTTGAGGGAAGGACATCAAATCAGGGTAGGGAAGCTTTGCACTAATCCTGTGTTGTAATGGCAGCTTAAAAATTTGGTACTTTGATGAGTTCCGAGATTGACTTAAAGCTCTTTAATTTGGCTTCCTGGTATTTAATCTCTTAACTTTGCATTCTTAATCAAAACTCCGGGTGGATCTTTAATCTTGTGTGTACTGACTGGAAGATTAGAGGCCCTGAGCTGTCTCTGGCAGACAGCTGGAGCCTCCCCTTTGCCTTCTCCTGCCCTCGGAGGCATTCCAGACCTGGGGCAAGGTCTGGGGGGAAAGAGGGAAGTCCATCAATATCCTCTGGAACACTTCTCCCTCTTCAGCAAAGAGTTAAAATCCAGCAGAGCCTCCATGTGTTTTAACACATTTTAAAACATTCCACAATTCACTTTAAATTCCCTCCACTTTCCATCTTAGTCCTGGAAACACTTCCTTTTACCTCATTGTTACTGATGGTTATCCTGGTTCATCTGTTCCCGAATTTTTCAAATCACTTAAATAGAGGCAGTCTACAGAAAAGTAATTTCCTGAAGTTCAGTAGGACTTTTGAACTGTTTTCAACTTAGTTTGATGCCAGTGAGCCAGAATTGAACTTTTCTTAACCTGGATTGTTTCCTTGCAGAGCACATACAGCTGGACAGAACAGCAAAAGTTATCTGGGGGCTTATGTAGAGGAGCAGGGAAAGGTCAGAAGAAAAAAGCTGTACAGGCCAGCAAATAAACACAGGAAAAAAATGGCTCAGTGAATAAAAAGAACATTTCCAGTGTGCCTTCTGACACCCTGGACACTTCACACCCTTCACACTTCTGGCTTTTGTGCAGTGCCCTTGCAACACAAATGTTATTCACAGAATACAAGGATTAAGATGAGATCTTCCTCCCTCCCTTGAGGAAGATTTGGAAATTTTTAAGAATCATCCCTGAAATGATTAAATCCTTATTATAAATGATAACTTTAAAACCTGTGTGAAGTCATTTCAAAAACTGTGGGGAGTAATGACCAAAGTTACATCACTTTTCCATGTTTTTCATGTTGTCTGAATAGCATAAAAATAAATTTTTGAAGGGATGAAAACCAGCAGAAGGATATCAGCAAAAGGGCAGGACTTCTCTTGAGTGTTAATAATATTGTTTATAAGACAATATCTGTCTTATAAATATATATATATATATATATATACAAATAAAGCATAAATTATGTTCTAGTGAACAGGAGAATCCTGGATCCTACTAACCCCCAGGCTTGCTGCAGGATGATGGTGCTGCAGCACACTCAGGATGAGGATTCTTTGGGATGAGGAGACTGGCAGGAAGAGAAGAGAGAGGCAAAAGGGCCATTCCACAACCAGCAAGGCTGTGCAGAGGGCTGGGCTTCCCCCTCATCCCAGGGCACTGAACCAGGCCTGGATGAGGCTGACTTGGCTCAGTAACTCCCAGCACAAGAGATGCTGCAAATCCATCCCTCAGCTCTGCTGAGCCTGACTTGAGATCTAAAGGGAAAATTAAATAAATAAATAAAATTAAATTATTTTAATATATATATATAAAATAAATTTGCCTCTGAAGTGTTTTTGCAGGCATGCACAGACAGAGCAGCTAGAGCCACGCTGTTCCCAGCTGCTGCAATTTGATTTTGAGCTGAGAACAGAACCCAGGACAGCTTTTTAGAGGCAGGATCTTAGTGAGGGTCCCCAGCTCTCAGCAGGGCAGGCAGTGGCCACCTGCAGAAGGTGGCTTGAACCCTCAGTGAGGCCATTTCTCCCTGAGGTGTTTTAGCCTGGAAGAATTTGCAGCTCAGAAATTCCCACCAACCCAAATCCCTCCAATCGCAGCTCCTTGGAAGGACAAACCCAAAGTCCCACCGATGATGCTCTGCTCCCCAGCACAATGGGCTTTTGATTAAGAGACACCCAAATTTGTGACCCTGCAAGCAAAACCCCAGCCATGAGAATGGAATGCTGAAATCCCAGAATCTCTGAGGCTGGAAAAGACCCCTGAGCCTGAGCTGTGCCCCATTCCCACCAGGAACAAATATGTGGGATGTCCAGGAATTTCCAACAGCAGCAGCACTGACCCTTCTCCCCCCTGGTTTATTTTTCCCCATGAAGAGCTCTACAGGGTGATCCAGCAAGCAAAGAGCATTTCTGGGATCACAGGCCTGATCTTCAGGGCAACAAAACAGGGCAGGAATAAAGCAGGATTAATGTGCTGCCTTGTTTCATGCCTTGGTTCCATCCAGCTCTCAGGTTGTGTCCTCAGAGTTTTATAGCCCAGCATAAAATGCACTCCCTGGGTTGATACAGAACTGTTTGGTTTTAGGATGAGGCAGAAATAATTTTTTTGATGGCTTAAATACAGGATTTTTCAAAGCTATTTTTGAGATTGGAATTATACACAGGTCGTTTTCCCCCACTAAGGAAAAGCACATGAAGTGCTTGGAAATTTCTCATAACTGTAAAGCAATAATCACCTTTGAGATAATGATTTTCTTTTTATTACACCAGTACCCTCTTGCTTTTAACATTTGCATTTTAATACCTCAAGAGCAAAGACTTTCTCACATGTTGTTCAAACAAAAAAGCTGTTTTCCAGTCTAGATTGTAATTTTTCAATCAAATTAATAACCCTCAAAGCACTTTTATTACTGAGGGTATTTGAAGAGTTTTGTAAAAAGCTAGCTGTGTTTTCTGTAACATTATGGAAACCAAATATTTGCCACATAGATGTGAACTATCAAGTTTGGGGCTTTTTAAACAGATGGATAGCAGATAAAGGATAAGTTCCTGCCAGCACTGTGTGTCACTGAGTTCATAAGTATTTTATCCTTGTAAGCAGATAAATTTCAGCTTGGAACTTCTTCATTCTTCTTTAAATACACTCAGTTAATCTGGCACAGCATTAGTGTGACAGATCCCACTGCAGCTCCTCAGCAAAATAATGAGACAATTCAACATCTCTGTTATAATAATTAAGCATCTATTTTATCTCCACTGACTCTTTGGAGGCAGCTCATGGCAGCAGCCCAGAGCTGGAAGTGATGCTGTGTAAAAGGGGTAACAGCAAATCTTTCCTTCAGAATTTTAAACCTCTTCTCCTTTAGACATAAGCAATGAAAGTTCCTTAAACTGGTAGCACATTTAATATTAAAAAGTGTTTCAATGCCTTTAGGCTTTTAAAGACGTGGCACTTTGCCCTTTTTATTTTTGCCCAATTTTTCTACAAATAATTTGAATTCACTTTCCCGCTCGGTTTCTCGGGGGGTTTTTAGGATTGCCTCGCTCCCCTGTAGGAGCAGCGAGGCAGCGATTCCCAGGCTCGTGCTGCCATCTGTGGTTCTGAAATGGAAAGGAATGGGCAGGGACACCTTCCACTAACCCAGGATGCTCCATCCAGCCCGGCCTGGAACACTTCCACGGATGGAGCAGCCACTTCTGCATAAAAAAAATTTAAATCGTGATAAATCTCCACAAAAAAAAAAAAAAAAAAAAAAAAAAAACTATTTTTTTTCCCCTTGTTAAGAAATTAATGGAAAAATCTTTTCTTGATGTGGATATTCTGTGATTTCCCAATTCCTCTTTCCCAGAATCTGACACATGCTGGTTTTATTTTGATCCTTTGACGGTGGCTTGGGATTTTTCATTAAACAGGGAGGACAAATTATTCACTTTGGTTCTGACTGAAATCCCAGAAGCAGATGACCCTTTCCCTTTGTCCTCTACAAATACAGACATTACAGGCAGGATCCAAGCAGGGATTCAGAAGGCAACCCCAAAATATGTAAAGGCAAAGCAGCTGATTACCACCAGCCACCGGTTTAAATCCCAGTTCTGCAAACAATTTCGGCAGAATTCCAAACATTTGTGTCCCAGCTTTTGTCTGGTGCTCTGTGAGACCTCAGCAGAGCTCAGGTGTGAAATCCCAGCCCTATAACCCAGCTGGTTTTTCCTAGCCTGTTATAAATGGAATTAGAATTTTGACAACTAGGTCCCTTGGGTTAATGGCAGTTTAATTAAAAATGAGTACAATTTAGTAAATTGAATAGTAATTTGGTATAAAAGAATACAGTTTAGTAAAAGAATGTAATTCAGCAAAAAATAACAATTTATATATATAATCTGCCAGTAATTAAGTATGATTAAAGCATGAGCAAAACCAACCAGGTTACAGGGAGGGTTTCTCACCCCACCTCATGTACAAAACAAGCACTTCAAGCTAAACTTATATACTGTATGCTTATACATATTCATTCATGTTTGCCATAAGTTTCCTCCTATTTCCCATTTTCCTGACTTTATGTCACTTTTCTTCACAGCACATGCCTCACTTGTTGTTAGGGGGTCTTCAGTCTTCTTTTGGGGTCTTTTGGTGAAGGTTTCTCCTCTTCCTCGTTGTCCTATGGATAACCTTACAGGTTTGCACAGGTGTACTAAGCATTGTGTTATGTTACTGTAATTAGCCTTATATTTACTAATCTTTAGGCCTAATGCCTAAATTCATTCTAATTTTGTCCATCTCAAAGTAGTTTTCATCTTGAGACATCACTTATCTTCCAAACTACATCCTGTACCTCAATTTTAAAATGTAACATCTGTAAAGGGGTTCATCTGCCTTGTAACACTGATTCTTTTGGTTGCTTCTAATAACAACTTTAATAACAGTTACAATTTAGTTAGCACAAATCAATTCCATTTATTACATAGCCCCACATGCAGAAAAGGATCAGCCCCACAAGTGGCCACATGTCCCATTCCCATGTGGGACACTGAGCTGCTCCTTTCCAATCCCAGCTGAAGTCTTGAGCCAAGGGCAGAGCTGGAATAAACAGCAGAACCTGGCCACTTATGGGATTCCTAATGTGGCCTTTTCCAGGCTGGAAGCCTGGATTTCTTCATCTGTGCACATCTCTAACCTCAGACATGTGAGATTTTGCAATCTCTTTGCACAAATAAGTCCTTTCCTGCAAGCTGCTCCCAAGCATTCCAAGGAATACTCCTTCCTTCACATCCTCCAAGGATCCAACCCCCTCACCCAACCAAGCACTTTGTGTGCCCACTCAGGCTTTAGTGCTTGCTTTTAACAGGAATTGTCCTTTTTGGGAGGCACTCGGGGTCTGCATGTCCCAAAATTTGGAGGCCACAGCCTGGCGTGACCCAAAAGCTGAAGGAGCAGAGGGAAATCTCTGGCCAGGAAGCAGCAGCAGCAGGCAGGACACAGCTCCAGAGGCAGCAGGACAAACACTGCCCTGCTCTGGACACTTTTTAGGATCCAGGATGCGCTGGGCTGAAGGATTTTACAGCTCACCCAGTTTCACCCCTGCAGGGATACTTCCACCATCCCAGGTGGCTCCAAGCCCTGGCCAGCCTGTCTTTGGATGGATGAGCATCCTTTGGGGAGACCACGGGGATGTCCGGGAGCAGGGTCATGGAGCAGAACCCCTGGAGCAGCGGGACAAGAGCGCTCGGGCCACCCCTGGCCGTGGGATGGAGCAGCAGCTGGAGGAGCTGAGGAAGAGTCAATAGATGGTGCTCTTCTTTCATGGAATACCGCGGCGTGAGATTCCAGGAGTCCTGAGATCCCTGCCTCTCCATTCCTGGCTATCCCCTGGCTGTCCCTGCCGCTCTCCATGTCAGGATCCGCTGCCGGGCGGTTTGGGGTGCCTGTCTCATGCTGCCCTGCAGCTGCACAGTTTCCTCCTCCCCTGGGTTATTGCCCTTCCCAAGGAGCTCTGCCCTCCCAGCCCCAAACCAAGCCCATCCCGGGGCTCCTGGGGGATGGTCTGTGCACAGCCCCGCGGGAAGGAAGGAGCCCTGCAGCTGTAAAATATTGAAAATATATTGTAAAATATTGTTTTCATCTAACATTGCCTTCTGGAGCAGACAAAGTGTCTCTTCTCAGCAGAGGCAGCTCCGCTCGGGAGCACAGCTCGGGCTCACTTGGGTGCAGAGTGCTTTGGGACATGCTGATGTGGCTGTCTCCTGCTCAGCCAAATGTTTCTGTGCTACCAGAGCTAATAAAGGAATTGTTTAATTACTGTATGATGCTCTGGTGCAGAGGGAAGCAGATGATCTTTCATTCAGAAACATCAAATCCCTCTGCCCAGCATGTTCTGTGTGTTGTCCCATCCTCAGAGCCCAACCAGAAATGCCAGGAGGGAAAGGTCGCTGTGCCTTCCTCTGCCTCTGCTACACCACCACCCTGAGAAGGGAAGCACCTCATTCAGGGCTGGGATATCCAGCAGCTTGTTGTGGCTTCTGGGATGGAAAGAGAGCAGGGAACTCACCCAGAGGCTCTACCTCCATCCCTCATATTCCCCTTGGACAGGACACTGCAGCAGCCTTGGTCTCCAAGATGCAACTTGATGAAATCCAAGCTGGCAAAGCTCACCTGTGTTTGTGCACCTGTCTGCTGGGAGAGCTGGGGGTGCTCACCTGGAGAGGAGACGGCTCCAGGGAGAGCTCAGAGCCCCTTGCAGGGCTGGGAGAGCTGGAGAGGGACTGGGGACAAGGCATGGAGGGACAGGACTCCCTCTGGCCTCCCACTGCCAGAGGGCAGGGATGGATAGGGATGCCTGTTTGTTAACTTCTCCAGTTCTCCTCTGGAAAAACCTCAGTGCTCAGAGCAAGAGAGTTCTGGGGAAACATTGAAAATGAATTGTCCGGGGTTAGATAAACAAAGCTTCCCTTTCCCAAATCTCATGATTACACCACAGCTTCAAAACTTACAGAAAAATAACCCTGCAGATAAAGCAAATTGAACAAGGAAACGAACACAAGGAAACTGCCCTGGAGGAAGGGGACCCTTGCAGGGAGGGGAGAGGGGACTGGAGCGGGGGGGAAAGCCAAGCCCAGTTTGGACTGGGACTGGGTAAGCAGCACCCAGAGCCCTGGCTCAGCAAACCGCACAGCTCTCGGGGATTGCAGCTTCAGGAGACGGCAAACACAAAAATAAAAGAAATCCCGCAGAAAGGGATTGCAAAAGTTGCAAAGGCTTTTAGGAGTGCGGACGAAGCCCCACCTCCACATCCACATGCACACACAGCCCGGAGCCGTCCCCACCTCCGGCCCGGCAGGAGCCCGAGCCAGCGGCCCCAGCGCTGCCGGCACACGGAAACTTTGGGCTCCCAGCGCCGGGGCTGAGGCTCGGGACAGCCCTGGAACCGTGAGTATGAGCATGGCAGCACCTGCCCGCTGCCGGGGGATGCTGGGGATCACTCCCCAAGGGTGAAGTTTCTCACGCTGCTTTTCCCCGCCTGGTTTTGCGAGACTCCTGGATCCGCTGGGGCTCGGGAGCAGCTTCAGAGGGGAAAAGCGACTCCTGTTCGGAGCCAGCCTTCTGCACGTGTGCTTTGTCGCTTCCTCTCTGCTTGTGCTTATTTATTTGAGGGTCCTTTTTCTCCCCGGTGAGGCAGCTCCACTTGTTTGTCCCATTGCAGGGAATTTTCCCAGTTTTCCCAACACCCGAGACTGCCCCGGTGGGTTTGTCTTGTGGTTTCACTTCTGTCCTGGCAATGGCTCTTTCCTGCCCTGGCTGCCGCAGGGAGAGGTTTGGGAGAGCCTGGCCGAGCCAAACCTCTCCAGCAGGGCACTGCTTGGGAGGAGAGCTGATCCATACAGCCCTGGAGTCATGGAAAGCTCTGGGATCAGGGCTGAGCTGCTCCTCTGCCTGCTCCTGCTGAGCTTTTCCCTGGCTGCAGGGATCTGGGAGCAGCAGGCTGTTTGCTTCCTGCTGCATCCTGCAAATGGGGGAGCTGCTGTGTCCCTGCAAGCCTTTGGGGTGCCCCTATCCCGGGGGAGACAGCCGTGGGAACAGCCTGTCCTCCCTGGAACACGGACATTTAAGTCTGGGGTGACATCGGCCACACTTGCTGCTTCTGTCAGGTGGCAGCTGGGGTGTCCCTGGGCATGGGGACCCCGGGACTGCTCTGCAGGCATGGGGTGGGAACATGTCCCATCCTGTGTGGGAGCTGCTGCAGCCCTCTGGTTCCACCCCCTCTGGAGATGGCTAACCCTGGCTGGGCAGCTCCTGTGGCAGGAGGGAAGGGCACTGTGTGTCCCAAAAAATGGTGGCTGCCCCTGGATCCCTGGAAATGTTCCAGGCCGGGTTGGACACTGGGGCAGTGGGAGGTGTCGCTGCCATGGCAGGGGTGGGAATGGATGGGCTCTGAGGTCCCTGTGACCCAAACCCTGCTGTGAGTGTTGAGCTGTGCAGCCTGAGTGAGGTTCTCCCCCACCCTGGATACATCCAGATACATCCAGAGCTGCTCTCTGCTTCAGGCAATTCCCTCAGAAAGCTTCTGAGGGGCATCTTGGGAGCTCCTCCTGGCCCCAAGGTGGCTGTGAGACCCTGTCAGCCTCCTGTCTTGCTATTGTTCTTGTTATGCTGTTTTACAACACACCCTCCTTTCTCTCCATGTTCCCTGCTACTTTTCCAGTTTCCCCGTGTTTTCCAGCCATCCTGCTGGGCACAGGTGGCATTTCCAGCCTCTGCAGTGCCTCGTCCTGGCTCACCCAAACCCCAAACCCTGCAGGGCTTCTTGGCCTCCTCCCCTCCCTGCAGTAGCCCGGGGCTCTCTGTGACCTGGGTTGGTCACAGTTAGATCCCAGCTCCCGTTCCTCTGTGGTTCCTGGCTCCCAGTCTGCTCCCAGTGGGTCACTGGGGCTCCCAGTCTGCTCCCAGTGGGTCACTGGGGCTCCTAGTCTGCTCCCAGTGGGTCACTGGGGGTGCTGGTCTGCACCGTGCTCTCTCCCGGACCTGCCTCATGTGCCCTGCCTGCAGGTGGATTAAATATTGGGTGTCTTGAGCCATGATGTGGCCGAATGTGGATTTGAGGGATGGCTTGGGAGCTTCATTTCCCACCTCAGCACCTGTGATTGGCCCCGCTGGCTTTGGAAAAGGTGATTTTCTAAGGAAATGGAGGCAGTGTGGGAGGCAGAGCAGGCAGTGAGGGGAATTCCAGGCATGATTTGAGCACCACAAGGCTCTGAGGTGTCATCTAGGGAAAACTGAGAGCGAGGGCATGGCTGGAGAAGCCCTGGATCAAGGCCACACCCGGGGCTGTAGGAAAGGGCTTGTTGCTGACAGCAGCTTGGCTGGGGACAGTTGTGGCTCCAGCTGCAGGTCCAGGCACTTCCAGGAGACAATCTCCATTTCCACTGGATGCTCTTGGTGCCCTGAGCGTACAGATGACAGTGCACTCTGCTAATGTGAAATAATGGAAGAAGGACATTGAGTAGTTCCCTCTGCTGCCCAAAATACCGGCGTTTCCTCCTTTTCCTGTGCCAGCTCCAACCCCCACCAGCTGCTCCGGGCTGGGGCTTCACTCCAGCACTTGGCTCATTGTCCATCTTCACCCAGAAATGTCACCAGGTCTCTCCCACCCACAGTGTTTCCTCTGCTGTTCACAGCCAGCTCCTCTCTTGCTGGCTAAGGAATTTTCTCACTTCCCTAAGCTCTACTCAGTTCCCTTTCCTGGCAGCAGCATTTTCCTGCTTCTGCTCTTCCATCCATCCCTTTTGCTTGCAGGTGGTCAGTGTCATTCCCAGCTCCTGGTGAAGCAAATTTTACTGGCCACCTCCAAAATTCAGGGATGTTGATCCCTGGGTGAGTGTGGAGAGAGTAAAGGGCTGCCCTTGAATGTCCCTTAGAAAGAAATAGGATTGGGGTGTAGCTGCTCCTCATGGAATACTCAGCATGACGAGCAGGTCAGTGGTACTGGGCAGAGAACCATGAGTGCAGATGGAGAATCTGGGTTTGTTGGGACTTTTTTTTTCAGATGTTATAGATAATAAATAATAAATAGATATCATAGATAATAAATAAGCTCTGGTTTGCTCCAGGAGGGCTCAGCTCCAGGGAACTGCTGGGGTTTCCACTCAGGATGTGTGTTCAAGGCATGGGGCTGTTGCAGGGGCTCTTGCTCCTTGTTTTGCAACAGCTTCCCCTTCAAAAATTCATTTTTCTCACCAGTGGTGTCTGTGTCCCTGGAGCCACTCTGGCTCTGTCCATTTCCTCCAGCTGCTCCTTGCACTGCAAACTCTCACGGATTTCAGGAGGACTCAGCACAAAATGTGGTTTTTCTCAGTCTTCACTCCTGTCCAGGCAGCAGTGAAGTAAAGAGGGGATAAAACTTCAGGAAGGTATTTATGGTGTATGAAACCCCAAGTGGGGGAAGCTGTGGTTTGGGGTCACTTCTCCTGGCAGGTGTTTGTCCGCAGAGCCAAGCACTGCCTGCAGCCTGTGGAAAGGCAGATTCCTGCTGGAATCAGGCTCTTCATCCTTCATTCAGCACTTTAACTCCTATCCAGGGGTTGGAGCTGCTTGAAGCAGGAAGAGTTTCCCTGCCAAACACAGAGGAGGTGGTGCTGAAATAGAAAATTCCCTCCGAGGAAGGAGACGAGGCTGAGCCACTTCTGTCCATCCCAGGGCAGGGGGCTGGGCATTCAGCACCTGGCTCCATCCAGGAGAAACCAGCGACTTTTTTACTCAAAGTGCCACATAAAATGTTGGAGGGAAGGAGTGAAACTGGCAAAGGGTTTGGCAAATCTCACAAACCCTTGAGCCACAGCACAAACCTGCAGGTGACAGGGGAGGAACAAGAGCAGGGGCAGTTTTATGATGCTGCTGGTGCATGGAGAGGGATGCACCCCCCGAGAGCCTGGGAAGCAGCAGGAGCAGAGGGTGGGGAGGGGGTCTCAGCATGGCTGCAGACCCTGACAGCTCCACGGCCCTGGGCAGCCTTTGAAAGCAAAGCCAAGTGAGTCATTCCTGGAATTACGCAATTCCAACCTCGCTGCTTATGTAACTCCAGATCCATCTCCCTCAGCCACAGGCTCTGGGACTCCCTCCCTCCTCACTCAGAGCCAGAGCTGCTCCAGGTCACTTCCCCCTCAGAAGGAAAAGTCACCCCTGGTGC
>NC_031768.1:113587987-113589801 GCF_001522545.3 Parus major
GCTCACCTGGAGAGGAGAAGGCTCCAGGGAGAGCTCAGAGCCCCTTGCAGGGCCTGAAGGGGCTCCAGGAGAGCTGGAGAGGGACTGGGGACAAGGCCTGGAGGGACAGGACACAGGGAATGGCTTCACACTGCCAGAGGGCAGGGTTAGGATATTGGGAAGGAATTCCTCACCTGGTGAGGGTGGGCAGGCCCTGGCACAGGTGCTCAGAGAGGCTGTGGCTGCCCAATCCACAGGGAGTGATCAGAGAGTTCCCATCTCTAGTTTGGAACTGCCAGATGAGCTCCAGCTCCTTCCCCACATCCTGCAGTGCTGGGGCGGGTGAGGATCCTTCCAGGAAGGGCTCCAGCCCTGGCAGGGAGTGTCAGGGAGAGGCAGGAGAGCTCTGGGAGACCTCAGCACACACTTGGGGAGCATCATCCTCACCAGGGCAGGGTTGGAGGCTCTCTCTCATTCGCTGTGCTTGCACATCATGTCTTTCAACACCAGTTTTCCTTTTTCCTCTAATTTTTAACCTCCAGTAACATTTTCCTATTCTAACTTCTTGTAAGATTTCTGAGACGTGTCATCTGTGGCCAATTTCCCATTACACAGAGTCACTGAGCTGGGCCGATCTCATTTTCACTTTCTTTTTGCCACGTGGTGCAAGATAGAAACAGCTCTTGGGCACATCTCTCCATCCCTTCCTATTCCCTCTGTGTTTTTCCAGGGAGGGCATGATGTGTATCTTTTCCTCCTCTTGCATTATAAAACATCTTTGCACCCCCATTTTCCCAGCCAGCTTCCCCTTTACCCCAGGCTCACTCATAAATACACACCCTGACACCATTCCAGCCTGGCTGCCAGTGAAGACAGATTACGGAATATTTGCTGGCATTTCGAGTCCCCTACTGGGATTTAATTTGCTGTGTTACATTGGCTGTTATTTACTCATGCTCTGCTGAGCCCAGCCTGTGTCTCTCCTTGCTCAGCTAAGGGAAGCAGCTGTTAATAAAGGTGTTGGATGGAGGCACGGCCTGGGGAAGGGGACAGGGTGCCCTGGAACCCATCCCAGACCCCTGCTGTCACAGCCAGGACCGTGGTGCAGGTCTCAGACAGGGTTTGGGACATTTCTGCTGCCCTGGTGTCAAAAACAAGGCAGCCTGGGGACAAGTGGAGCATCTTAATCAGTGCTTCAAATGGGTTGTGAGATTATTTCAGATACAGGCAGTGACAGGAGCACGGAATGGCTTCCCACTGCCAGAGGGCAGGGATGAGTGGGATATTAGGCAGGAATTCCTGGCTGGGAGGGTGGGCAGGCCCTGGCACAGGGTGCCCAGAGCAGCTGGGGCTGCCCCTGGATCCCGGGAAGTGTCCAAGGCCAGGCTGGATGGGGCTTGGAGCAGCCTGGGACAGTGGAAGGTGTCCCTGCCCATGGCAGAGGGTGGCACTGGGTGAGTTTTAAGGTCCCTGCATCCCAAAGCAGTCTGGGATTCTCTGCACTGACCGGGGTTATTCCTCAGCCTGCAGCCCCATGCTGTCATTGTTCCCTGGGAGCAGGGAGGAGCTGTCAGGCATGCCAGGCTGGGATTCCTGGCAGAATTTTAGCGGTGTCAGCTGGGCTGAGACTGAGCTCAGCTCCCCATGCCCACTGCTGCCAGGGTTTGCCCCCCTTTCTGGGGGATGCAGCAACCCAGGATGGAAGTGGGAAGAAAGCTGGGTTTGAGGACAAATCCTGCAGCTGTAGCTGAAGTAATAACAGCAGCTGATGGATCTGCAGCACTCTGAACAGTCATCCATCCATCCATCCATCCATCATCCATCATCCATCCATC
>NC_031768.1:113590631-113613256 GCF_001522545.3 Parus major
CCATCCATCCATCCATCCATCCATCCCTTTCCCTGGAGCAGAACCGGTGGTTGTGTGGTAGCTGCAGCTTGGGGTCTCCTGCAGTGAGCACATCAGAGGTGACCCTTGGGGAAGCCTGGCTGCCTGTGCACCTCCCCGGCTCCCAGATTCACCTGGTGAGCATGGAAAGCCTCTCCTGGCTTTTGGGAGCAGCAGTTTCCCTGGAGGGTTCACCTGCAGGCACACAAACACCCATGTTGTGCTTCCTGCCCTGTGCTTCTACGGGCTCTGTGCCAGGGTCAGTGACAGTGAGTGCCACCCCAGCCCAGCCTCTCAGCTCAGGTGTCTCCCTAACAAAGGGATTTCACACCCCTGTGAACTGGGGAGAGAAGGTGAAAGGCATCGAGCAGTGTTTTTGGCACCAGGAATTCCTTCTTTCCATCCAGAGCTGTCCAGGATGGAAAACCCGGCTGATGCCCAGCCAGTGCCACTCCCAGAGAATCCTACTGACCTTAACTTGCTGCTGTCATCATGCTTTGCTTTTTGTTTTTTGTTTTTTGGGTTTCTTTAATCAATGAAGTCTTATCTGCCTTTTTATTTGAAGTGCTCCTTGTCCTTTCTGCTGGATCAAAGCACTTTTCTGTTTCGTTTTTGTTCCTTTGGGTGGCTTGGATCTGCGGGCAGTGGGTTTATCCTCAGTTTGATGTGCTGGCAAACCCTGCAGTGTTCCAGATCTCTGCTGAGCATTGCCCCGAGGCTCAGCCACCCTCCCTCTTCCACTCCTTTGAAGGAGAGCGTGGAAAGGATGGCCAGGGGGATCAGAGTTCTGCTGCACATCGCTGGGTTTGTGCTTGCAGCTCCACTGAGGGACAAAGACATTAACACGGGTCACCAGGCCATCGAGTCTGCTGGCTTCCCTCTCCCTGAGCATTCCCATCCCTGGAGATCCAGGCTCAGGCTCCTTTGGGTTTCTGCCATTCCAGCCTTTTTGTTCCCCCGTGGCCCCCAGGCTGTCAATAATTCATCAGGGCTCTATGAGCTGCAGCCAGGCTGGTGCCTCTGCCCCAGCACTGCTGAACCCTCCAGGGGCCAGTGGACTTCTTCCTGCCTGCTTTCATTTACCATCAAAATCGCTTTATTGATCCCATCCCGGATTTGTTGTGGCGATATCTCCTGGAATGGGGCTGAGGGCAGCAATTGCTTTTTGCAGAGGCTGCTGTGGTGCTCGTAATTCGTGTGGGTCCCCTCTGGAATTCTCCTCTCCTGTGCACCGTGCTGAAGGGTTTATAGACACCACAGTCAGGGCAGTGTCCTCCTGCTAGAAGTTACATCAACCCCTGCATTTGTTAATTGGTTTGAGGCTGCGGGTCCTCGCTCCTTTGCTTCTCATCATGGGGGAAATAGAATTACACAAAATAGTAATGGGAAGCCTTTCACCCCATTTGCCGCGGAGATGAAAACATCTATTAGAATGTGCTGAACAACAAGTTAAAGCCTAATGGGTTTAACGTGCCTCCAAACAATGCAGCTTCCTGAGCAGGAAGCCTGGCTACTAAAACCCAACAAAGACATCACCGGTCCCTGGGGAGGACCCAGAGAGAAGGGAAAGAGATCTTCGGGCAGGGATGGGCGGTGCTGGCTTCCCAGGGACTGAAATTCCTTTGCCTGGTTGCATTTAGGTGGTGGCTGAGGGTCCCAAAGTGACAGTGCAGGGATTCTTCCAGGGGAGATGGAAGAACAACACCGTGGTTGAAAATGGGATGCCCAGGGAAGCAGGGCTTTAATCCATCAGAGCCCTGGAGCACGGGGAGGGATGGGGGAGGGCTTGCTGAGCCCCCCTGAGCCTGGAGGGAATCCTCCCAGAGGGGTGCAGAGGCTGGGTCCAGGGCAGGGCAGGGACAGGACTTTGCACTGGGTCTGCTCAAACTTCATGGGGTTCTGCAGCCCGCTGAGATCCCTCTGGAAACCCACTTGTGAGAATTGTGGGAATTGAGAGCCCTCAATTCCCGTTTCTCCAGGCAGCTGAGGTACCTCTGGATGGCAGCACAGCCATCAGCTTTGTCAGCTGCTCGCCCAGCCTTGTGCCTGCTGCCAGCAGGCTGAGGGTGCCCTGTGCCCGACACATTGATAAGGACGTCACACCAACCCCGGCAATGATTCACAATATTGTCCTTGGCTCTGCTGAGCAGAGTTTCACCTCCCAGGCCTCTGCCGTTTAACATTTTGCAGGCTGCTTTGCTGCTTTGCAGAGTGAAAGTGCTCCTAGCAAATGAAACCCAGGAATAATTGGGTTGGGATAGCACGTGCCTGCTGTGGGGGTGTTTGCAGAGCAAGGCAGGATTTTGCCTGCTGAGCACGGGGGAATTCAGGCACAGCAACGGAGCATTGTGCTGAATGATTTATCTTTGACAGGCTGACAGAATGACAAGTGTGGTTCCAAGGAGCAGCCACCCGGACGTGGCCCGGAAAACACTCTGCAGGAGCCCCTTTCTCAGTGTCAAGGTAATACCTCCTGCTTCCTCCAGTACCCCCATGGATCACTGGCCTGGGAAAGAGCAGTTCAGCTCCCTGCAGAAGGCACTCAGAGCATTTCTGGGTCCTGGAAAATGCTCCCTGTGTTTCCCGTAGCAAAAGTGCCTTGGGTGTGGAGTTGTCTCCATTCCACAGGCAGTGGTGAAGTTTCAATGCAGGTTTAACTCCAGCTCCTGCAGGATTTAATTCCAGAGAATCACAGGATGGGATTGGTTGGAGGGACCTTAAAGATCACCCAGAGCCACCCCCTGCCATGGGCAGGGACACTTCCCACTGTCCCAGGTGGCTCCAAGCCCCATCCAGCCTGGCCTTGGGCACTCCCTGGGATCCAGGGCTTCTCTGGGCACCCTGTGCCAGGGCCTGCCCCCCTTCCCAGGCAGGAACTCCTTCCCGAGATCCCACCTATCCCTGGCTTTGTCAGTGTGAAGCCTTTCTTCTAAGTCTTGGGTCCTCCTGCACTGGGTGCAATCCCAGGCCCTCCAGGTTTGAGGAGCTCTGCAGAAGCACAGGCTGTCCCTGGAATGGCTCCCTCTGTCTTACAACACCTGCTTCATTCCCTTCTGGCTCAATAATTCCTTTTTATCAGTAGTGGCAGCCTTAACATCAGTTTATTACTACAGTCAGCGTAGTTGGAAGCCAATTACCTGGCTCCTTAGAGAATCCAGAGAGCAGTCTGAACAGTTCAAGATTTTACTGTCACTTTTGTGGGGAAGATTTGGGGTTTTGAGGGTTTTTCTACAAATGCTGGTGCATTTAATCACCCTCCTCCCATGTGGCAGAAGGAAAGTTGAGTCACTGAGGCAGAGGCTACCAGAGCACAGAGGCTGGAGACACAGAGCTGTATCCTGAGCTTCTTCCCCAATCCTGTTTTCAGCCCACTCAGCTGGTTTTTAGCTGGTGGGTTTTGTTTGGTTTTTCTTTACTTGCCAGCGAGGTAATCTTTTACAAATATGACCCCACTGATTTTTGCTTGAGGAGATTTTGAAGGGGTTCAAAGATTAAACCATTGAGGGGAAAAGTCAGCTCAGGCCTGTGAGCAGAATCAAGCTGTATTTTGCTGTATCTGTGAAGGTAGATCCTAAAATCCCAGACTGGTTTGGGTTGAGGGTGAACCTTAAAGACCCTCTTGTTGCAACCCCTGCCACGGACAGATGTGGAGGAAGCTCCTGTCACCATGAACACAATTATCCTCAGCACAGGATGTTTTCTTCTCATCTTTTGGGTTGTTTTTTTTTTCAAGAAGTTAGGCCACCCTGTCCAGTTTCTAAATGACTTCCTCAGAAAACAAAACTTCCAGCCCAGGGTTTGAATGGTTCTTGCAGAGACACAGAACCATTGCACAATGTGGTTGGATGTGTTTGAAGTGGCTGAAGGACCAAAAATCACAGCACTGCAGTTTTTATGTATATTTATATCTCCAGGGAGCGTATCACAAAAACCACGTACCACGTGTCAAAATGCAACTCGGGGACATAACAAAAAGCTGCCCTGGTTTGCTTCAAGGAGCATTATGATTTAAATGGGATATTGGGAAGGAATTCCTCCCTGTCAGGGTGGTGAGGCCTGGATCCCTGGCAGTGTCCAAGGCCAGGCTGGACACTGGGGCTGGGGACAGCCTGGGGCAGTGGGAGGTGTCCCTGCCATGGCAGGGGTGCCACTGGGTGGGCTCTGGGGTCCTTCCAACTACAGGCCCTGCCAAACTGGTCCCAGCTGTTTCCTCCCAGACCCACTTGTCACAAAGCCAGCCCAGTGTGCCTTTGTCATGTGCTGAGGCACAAAACTCACTCTTAAATTAGCATCCAGAGTCTCCCAAACACGTGGAAGGAGCTTGGTGGGGACTTCCTGGGCAGGAAGGACAGAGCCTCAGAGCTGGGCTCTCAGAGCCCTCATGGGGAGAGTTTGCTGCCCAGCTTCACAATCCACACTAAAAATACAGGCAGCCTTTGTGAGAGGGCTTTTTCCAGACCACCAGGAGAGGAAATACTGGTGTTTAATTCCCAGGTCGGTGATTTACTGGCTGCGTGGGATGGAGGGTGTTTCTCTGTTCTCTGGCACATCTGGGGTGGGAGCAGCAATACCTCTCCAGTGTTTGGATTCTCTGAGTTGATTTGATTCCACAAATGGAGAGGGAAGACTTCACAAGAGGGCTCAGTCCTTAGAGGGAAAGGTGCTGGACTGCTGAGCTCGGGCTTCCACCCAGGAGCACCCAGCCCTGGGGCTGCTCCTGGTGCCCGTGGTCTGTCCCGCTGTCAGGGAAAAGGTCTTGGGAGAAGCCTGGGGTCTGCTCTTTCTTCTCCTGACAAAAAATCGATGGCTGAGAGCAAAGAGCCCCTGGAGGCAGAACTGGGGCCCTTGCCTAAGGACCATCTGCAGGGCCACGTCTCCTTTCTGTGCTGTACTCTGCCCAGACAGGGAGGAATAAAATGCAGGATTCCCAGCCTGTTTTGAGCTGAAAGGATGTGGGGCAGTGCTGGGTAGCTGCTGAGCTGCTATAAACCCGTGAAGGTCCTGGATTTGGATACTCAGGGGGCCGTGTGCTGTGGATGCCTGGAATAAACAGATCTGGTTCCAGCCTTTCCATCTGAACTGATGTGTTCAGGAAGCACAGCCTGGACACAGCCAGCGACTCGCAGGAACGGAGGAGTTTCAGCAAAGCTGACTCTGGGAACGCTGTCCTTTGGCTGGGTGACATTTTCCCAGTCCAGACATGTTGCACCCATCAGTGGTGACGTGAGGCTGGATCGGGGACGGTGCTGGGTGGTGTCCTGGTGTGCACCATCCCAGCCCCACAGTTCTCAGAGACTCGAGGGCTTTGAGCTCCCCCCTCATCCCTTTTTGTGCTGTGGATGCTGCCCTGGCTTACAGAGCAAGCCAGTTTGGCAGTGACCTCACTTCAGGCCTGGATCAGAACGAGACGAAGCAGAAATCCAGGCCAGGCTGAGCAGTTTCTCCATGGTGGGAACTGCTGCAAAACACATGGAGCAGGAGCAGTGCCCCGAGGGTTTGGGCATCAGCCAAGGCTGGGGGCAGCAGGAAGGACCCAGGGCCATCCAGCCTGTCCTGCAGGGAGATGGGTGGGCCGTGTCCTGAGGCTGTGTGACTTTGGGCTGGTTGTCTGAACTCCTCTAGGGGCTGGAGGGATTCCTGGGAGAGCCACAAGGCAGCAGGAAGGAGATGGCTCAGATGGAGGAAGGAGGATGGAGATGAGGACAGATTATTTTCTGGGAGATGGTGGACTTTGGCAAGGTCTGCAAGTGGAAGAGAACCATCATATTTTCCAAAGGAGATGTGGTTTACACCTAGGGCTTTGTGAGAAGGAAGGGAGTCTGAATTCTTCTCCCTGACCTTCTGCTGACTTTCTCTAAAGGAGTTGTTTGTTGCTGTGTTTGTCAGGGCTCGTTCCTGTCCCAGAAGAGCTCCCAGCACTGGGGATGGCTGCCTGCCTCTGGCTGAATGGGAGCAGGAATGTTGTGCAACCTCCCTTCTGCTGCTGCGTCCCAGGGACACGGCCAACACAAACAGCCATCATCCCAGCTGAAGGCATGTGTTTGTCCAAAGCCACTTCTCAGCTGAAGAAATTACAGCCTCCTTGCAGATACTGGCCCTGTTGTTACTTTTGGCAGAGGCCAGTTTCGTGGCTCTGACCTCATTTCAGGAGATGTCACCGGTGGCAGAGCAGGGCTGGTATTTCCAAGGTTTATGTTAAATAAACATAAAGGATAAAGGTGCTTTTCTGCAGGGGGGTGCAGTTTGTTGTGCTTCAGCTCTCGATGACCCTGCCGGGGGCTCTCTTTCTGTGTTGGCAGTTCTTTGTGTTCTGCCACGGGCTCCTGCAGCTCTCCCAGCTCCTGGTCTCCGGCTACCTGAAGAGCTCCATCTCCACCATCGAGAGACGCTATGGCCTCTCCAGCCAGACCTCGGGGCTGCTGGCTTCCTTCAACGAGGTGACCGCCAGCAGCCCCCCAGTCCCTGCCGGGCGCTGTCCCCGTGCTCCCCCCGTCCCCTCGGGAGCTACTCCCGCTCTCTGTCCCTGCAGGTCGGCAATACCCTGCTGATCGTCTTCGTCAGCTACCTGGGCAGCCGCGTGCACCGGCCGCGCCTCATCGGCTGCGGGGCCATCCTCGTCTCCCTGGCCGGCTTCCTCATGGCCCTGCCCCACTTCCTCACCGGGCCCTACCAGTACGACCAGTCCGTGGCCAGTAAGTGCTCCAGAAACTTGTTCTGGGCCTTTTGGGATGGGAGAAGGAAATAATGGAATGGCATAATGGTTTGGGCTGAAAAGGAGCTTAAAGATCATCTTGTTCCACCTCTGCCGTGGGCAGGGACACCTTCCACCATCCCAGGCTGCTCCAAGCCTGGCCTTGGACACTTCCAGGCATCCAGGGGCTGCCACAGGTGCTCTGGGCAGCTTGTGCTCCCCACCCTCACAGGGAACAATTCCTTCCCAATATCCCTCCTATCCCTGCCCCCTGGCAGTGGGAAGCTGTTGTGAAATGGCTTTTCCTCCAGGCACTGGGAGCTGCAAGCTGTTGGCTTCTGCTCAAGAAATTTCATTTTTCTGAGAATGAAATCTTCCCAACCCTGAGAGGCAGCAGCTACTGGTGGAAAGCAGAGCCAGAGGACATGGGAACCATGGAACCATGGGAAAGGGCAGGAAAACACTCAAAATACAGGCAATACTGATTCCCCTTGTTTGCTTCACATCCAGCCTCACCTGCCTTCCCTGGTCTAGCTGGGCTCTCTGTGAGGTTTTAGACCCCACCAGGATATCAGCCTCCCCTGAGAAACACACAGATCTAAATCACTCATGGAGGGAACAGGGCAGGGTGGGTTTGGGATCTTCTCCCTGAAGGAAGATGAAGGGATGAGAAAAGAAAGAAAGGGGAAAACCAGATATTTGCCACCGTTCCAATTCCTGCCATGAAGCTCCAGCAAACCTTCTAGAAACCTCCACCAAACAGCTTTTGTTTGACTCTCCAGAGGGAATGCAGCTGGTTCAGGCAACTGCAGGCACCACAGGAAGGCTGAATAGGTGAATAATTGCTGGCTGCAAACCGGGGCCAGCTGCAAACCCCAGCTTGGGAACCATGAGTTGGTGTTTCAGCAGGGCTGCTGCAGCTGGCCCCGTGCCCGTTCCACGGGATCTGGGGCACAACCATGGAAATCCTGCTGCAAGCACCACCACCCCCGTTCCCCTGGTTCTAAGGAAGGTGAGGGTGAGAATCAGCCCTTTCATGTAGGCAGCTTTTCTGAGGCAAACAAATTCTCATTTCCTGGGTAGCTGCCCACAATATCTGTGGGTTTGCGCATTTACCTGTATTGGAAGGTCTGTCAAAGGTCTGGCAGTGACCTCAGCTCCACTTCCTTGACAGAGGAAAAGCCTTGAAGGCTTTCCATGGCAGGTGAAGCCATCTCTGTGAACATCAGTGCAGTGATCTTTGCACCTTCTTTGTGTTCTCCTTTGCCTGCCATGTATGGATAAGATAAGCACCTGGAGCAAATCCAGAGCAGGTCACAGAGCTGCTCCAGGGCTGGAGCCCCTCTGCTCTGGAGGCAGGCTGGGAGAGCTGGGGGTGCTCACCTGGAGAGAAGGCTCCAGGGAGAGCTCAGAGCCCCTTGCAGGGCCTAAAGAAAGAAGTTTTTTCTTCAGACCGAGCTCCCCAGACCTGTCCCTTGTTACCACAGGCACCTTCAGCAACACCACCGACCTGTGCCAGCCTGGGGCCCCACGGGCCTGGGCCAACCTCAGCGATGCCAGCTGCACCCCCCACGCCTCCAGGGAGAACCACGAGGTTCTCCTGGTCATGTTTGTGGCCCAGGCACTGCTGGGCATCGGCGGAGTGCCCATCCAGCCCTTCGGCATCTCCTACATCGACGACTTTGCCAGCGAGAGGAACTCCCCCCTCTACCTGGGTGAGGCTGGGCTCCTTGGGAGGGGAGAAGCCAGGCTGGAGGTGACAGCAAGGCCAGACTGGACTAATTTGCATTAATGAGAGCTGGGTTCATTATAGCCCTTCTGCTCTGCCTGGAGCCAGGAAGATTTCTGCAAAAAGAGTTTCTCTGCTTCAGGCTTGGGCAGATGGCAGGAGAGCTGGGAAACACCACTCAGGGCAGGTGCTGGGGGTTCTGACCTGAGAGTGACAACCTGGAGATGGAGTTAATTACCTCATCCTCCTCGAAAAAAGTGGATAAGGGGCAGCAGCACTCTGTTTAGGTGTTTGCAAAGTGATACAAACCATAGAGAGAAGTTTCAGCCACCTGGGAGATGGGAGGGTGTCCTTCAGCACAGGCGATGCTGGAGAACAGCTTGGGCACGGGCCCAAAAGGGGTGTGGGATGGACAAGGTGGTCCTTGCAGGTCCTTCTAGTCCTTTCCTATCTGGGAAAACAGAACAGCAAAGGCAGATCAAAACCAGGTCATTGCTGTTAAAAAAAGGAAGCACAGCATCAAATTTTGCTCTGGTAGACAACCCGAACCTCTCACGTGTAAGGTAGGAGTTGAATTTTACGTGTGGATTTCTTTTATCAGCAATTCACGGAGGAGAATTCATGGATAACTTTTATCTCCTTAACCTTGTAAAAAACCTTGGTGTTCCCTGGATTACCAATGCCAATGGGCACCTCTGTTTCCTGGCAGTATTGCAGTCCTTCTGGGGGGCTGAAGACAAGTGTCAGGAAAGGCCTGAGCCGTGCCAAAGGGAATTCCATGTGTGAAAGGAGTGTGGAGGGCATGGGGCTGTTGCTCTGGTTGATCAGAAAGCTGCCAGGGAAATGGGCAGTGCTGGAGGCAGTGAGGTCCCACCATGAGGCACCTCTGTCCCCGTGGTGCCTTCCCCCAGGCTGAGCCCTTCCCTGCTCTCATCCCTGCCCAGGAATCCTGTTCTCCGTGACGGTCATTGGGCCGGGGGTGGCCTTCATGCTGGGCTCTGCCATGCTGCGGTTTTATGTGGACATCGACAAAGTCAGCGCAGGTGAGGGGACCTGTTCTGTCAGAGCTTCTGGAGCAGAGGGGTCCCAGCCTCCTTCTCTGCCCTGTGTCACTGGGGTACAGTGGGCAGCCAGCACATCCAAAGGGCTGAGTGGCTCTTTGGACACCCTGGGGACAGCAGTGAAATAGGAGAGAGACAGTGGGATGTGATGTGGTGATGGGATGATGAGGGAAAACACTGCTCAGGCCCCAGAACTGATGGTCCCTGGGCTGGGAGCCACCACCTTGGGGCTGATTGATGGTGGGGGTGGCCTTTGGTGCACTGGGGCACCTCCCTTGTCCCTGCAGTGCTCTGATGGCCCTCTCCTCTCTCTTGCAGCTGAGGTGCAGCTCACCAGCAAGGACCCGCGCTGGGTCGGGGCCTGGTGGCTCGGGTTCCTGGTGGCCGCCAGCCTGGTGGCCCTGTCTGCCCTGCCGTACTTCTTCTTCCCACGGGAGATGCCGAAGGAGGTAGGAGGGGTTCTGCACACACACACACCCCTCACTGGAGCCAAAATGACAGCCACGGGAGCCACAGACACCTCTGGTCCTTGGGAAGGGGAGGATGCAGTCCCAGAGTTTCCTGTTAACGAGAGGTGTGCCCAGGGAAGAGAGGGCAGCCAGCTCTGCCTGTGCCCACAGCTTTTGTCTGGGAGCAGTCCTGAATTTTAGAGGTGGAACTGAAGTTTCAGCAGTGGGCTCCTGGCGGGCAAGGACAGCTCTTCTGCAGGGAGCAGGGCCAGGGAGGGGCTGTGCTGTCCAGAGCTGCACACAGGACATGACACAACTCGTGAGGTTCCCCGGCTGCGCGTCCCGGCACCCTGGGAGCGGCACAGAACAAACTGTGCCTGCAGAGGAGGCGTTCTCTGTGGGCTGGGATGCTGCTGAAGCTGCTGGGACACGCTCAGGGGATGAAGCCGTGCTCGTCTCGGTGTCTTGGCGTGTGCTTTACCTTGAGGCAGCATCAAAACCCTGCTGCCTGAACAAGTCTGTGCACCTGGTGCAGAGTAACGCTTCATTTCTCCTGACGCTGCCTGAATTTCCACGGGAATGAACGGAGGTTTGGGGTTCCCTGACCTGTTTTACCAGTTCAGCTTGGGGATGCAGTGATTTACTGCTGGCTGACAGGAGCTGCGTGGTGATGGGGTGGGAGCTGCTCCGTGCAGGGTGAGGGTGATCCCAAATTCAGTGTGCCTGGTGGGTCCAGCCAGGCTTGCTCTGAAGCCTTAGGGAAGGTCTGTGCTAGCAGGGTCTGCTCAGCACGCCAGGGTGGCACACTCCATCTCAGGGAAAAGTTCTTCATTAGGGATGATGGGAATATTAATTTCATAAACGCCTCTGGAGGGAAAATAATGCACTTCCAACTAAAACAGCTGCACTTTCTGGCAAGTGCTGCGCTCTGAGTTGGAAGAGTTTAAGGGGGAACGGGTGGATCTTGATTTTAAAAAGAGCAGGAAGATTTCACCCAGCTCTTCTGGCTGGGATCTGTGGGGAACTCTCCCACATGGCTGAGCACCCACGTGTCCCTCTGCAACATGTGAATTTCTCGAATTCTTGGCTTCCTCCCCATTTTTGCATCTTCCTCAGAAAGCTCTTGGAATCTACCAGCAGTCATAAATAATAACATTAATGGGAAAATACAGCAAATAGCCAAATTCTGCCCTCCTTGCAGGATGGGAGGCAGCAGGGATGCCTGACCCACAGGGTGTCAGCACCAGCAGCAGCAGCAGCAGCAAGGGGCCCTGCCTAAAAAATTCAAATAAAGGCCTCTGTAGAAAGTTTGCCACATGCTGTTCTGGGTATCACACGTGAGCTGTAGGAGCACTCCAGGATTTGTTGGAAATCTGTGTTGTCATGGATGTTCTCCAGCATGTGTGTACCATCCTGCCCACTGCAAATCCCTTCAGGCACAGCATGGGAACAGCCCAGGGGAAAAGCACAGTTCTGCTCTGCCCAGAGGCAGCTGAGGTGTTCCTGCACCTCCAGCTTGGATTCCATTTCTGGCCACCCTCCTCAGTGGGCATCATGCAGCAAGCACTGGGTATCAGCCAGCCCTCTGTGCCTTTGGAGACTCACATTTTCTATTCCACAGCCACACTTCAGCTTCACCTGTTTTTTTGATGAATTCTTTCTTTGAAGTTCCTGGAATGGCTCGTGTTAACATGAATGATAGAGCAGGGCTGCTCTTTTGATCTTTTTTTGGTAAATTAGTCACTCCAAACCCAGAACATCTTTATTTCTCTGCTTTGCTGCTTGTCAGAAGGTTTCTAGCACCAGAGTGTCCTGACTAACCCTATTGAGGGCTGATCCCCATGAGGTTGTCATGAAATCAGGAAGGGGATGGGAGGATGAGGCTCTTGGACTGGAAAAACTGTTTTCAGTCAAGAACAGCCTTTTTCCCAAGTAATTCCAGTTTAATCCTGCCTCCATGAGCCTGAACCATTCCTTGGAGTTGTGTCCTGGATCGTGAGGAACTTTAAGCACTCTCCAGTTGCTGTGTAGCCATACTTTAGCTCCTGCTTTGCCATCTGCCGGTGTTTGCTGCATGCCAGGGCAGGCAGCAGCAGTGCCACAATATTCCAGTATCCCTGGGACACAGGCTCTGACATCCACTGACACGCCTCACTGCAGAGCTCCCGTGGATTTTATGGGAATCAGGCTGGCGTGTCCCTCTCGTGTCCGAGCCCTGGGGATTTGTCCAGCCTCTCTGGTCACTCAGCAGGGCTCTCCTCCTCAGCCTCACTGCCAGCACGCTACCAAAACTTATTTTCCTGCGTGTTGCAGGGACACTTTCCACAATCCCAGGTTACTCCAACCTGGCCTTGGGCACTTCCAGAGATCCAGGGGCAGCCACAGCTTCTCTGGGTACCTGCGCCAGGGCCTGCCCACCCTGCCAGGGAAGAATTCCTGCCCAATATCCCATCTAAACCTGCCCTCCTTCATCTTAAAGTCATTCCCCCTAGTCCTGTTCCTCCCTGTCCTTGCAAGAAGTCCCTGTCCAGCTCTCCTAGGGTGCCCATTAGGTGCTGGAAATCGAGGTCTTTCTCTGGAAAAAGGTACTGTGACGCTCTGGCTGCCTCACTAAAGCTCCAAAAGCACCACCAAAGGCAGCCTAGGAGAACAGGGCATGGTCTGAGGAGCAAGGAGAACCGAGTGGCAGGACAGGCTGCAGGAATGGGCTGGTCTCTACAGCTGGATTCTCCCCAGGGAGCTTTAAAGACTGGCACAAACAGCAGCTAAAAATAATCCTCCCATTTGGTGGGAGCAAGGTGCCCCTCAGCTGGTTATTTTAACACTCCTGGAAATAGGGTCCCTGGAGGGACCACACGTGCTGGAAGAGGCATAATGAAGTGTTTGTAGGGAGCCTGACCTTGTCAGAAGGAAAATAATTCTCCTTCAAGCTGTGAGGTTTTACACTTTGTTTGTCTAATACGAAAATAACTTCTCTGACCTTACTTTTCAGTGAGCTGGGAGTGCCAGGTTCTGTTCACAGCCAGAGGGAAACTCTGCAGACACCTCAAAATAAACAAAGAAAACCTCTCTTTCACAGAGCAGGTCATTTATCCCTGTTTCCAGGGGTGTATTTGGATAAACCCAGCCTGCTGGCACCTCTGGCTGCCCTTCTCACAGGTGCAGTAGCAGGTGGGGAGAGCAGGAGCTGGCAGGAAAAGCTGCTTTCATTTTCCTTTCCTGCAGAGCCCTGCCCAGCCATCCCTGGATTTATTCATGCCTGTGCAGGGAAATGGGGGATTTCCCCAGGCCAGGGTCGGGTTGGGGATGCTTTTTCTGATGCAAAGTGTGTGGGAGCTTCATTCTCCTTCCTCAAAAGCCTGTCTGCCTGCTCCATGCCCTGAGAGGGTGGAAGTGATGCCAGTGGACTCACAGAATCACGGCATGGGTTGGGCTGCAGGTCCCAGGCCACGGGCAGGGACATCTTCCACTGTCCCAGAGGGCCCCAAGCCCCATCCAACCTGGCTTTGGACACTTCCAGGGATCCAGGGGCAGCTTTTTTTGCTGGCCAAAATCTTCCATGCAGATAAAATCCCTTTGGAAAAACATGAGATGCAGCGAGTGGCACCAAGAAGCTGAGTCCTTTGAGGAATCATCCAGGAAAATCCAAGTGTGGGGGCATTTTGCAAGCTTAGTTTGTTTCTCCTTGGCATGATGCTGGGGCAGGGCTGATGTTACTGCACCTTCCAGTTCCAGCTTGACAAATTTCTTCTGTGAGAATGGCAAAATCCCCCATGGCAGGGGCACAGCATCCTCCTCGGGGCTTGGGCATCTCCAATGGTGCAGCCAGCACAATTCCATCATCATCCGCAGCAAGTAGTCAGGATTCCTGCTTTTCCTTCTTCCCTTGCTCTCCTTCATCCCAGAGAAATGTATTTCCTGATCCTTTCAGGCAGCAAAAGACCACAGCAGGGCCAAGGCAGCACAGGGAGAGGAGCTTTCCCCCTCTGTGAGGGCTTTGCTCCATGTGCTGCTGCTATCGAGCCAGCACGGAAACGTCCCTGCAAGGGTCACACCCAGGGACATCCCAGCCAGGGGAGCTGGGCTTTAGTCAGGGTGGACAGGCTGTTGACTCTCAGAAGTACAAACAGCTGGAAGCTGAGGAAGCCACAGTCAGGAGCAGCTTGGATGTATTTTTGGAAAATGCGGCAGTTTCCGAGCAGAGAGAAGAGCCCCTGTAAGGCAATTGAAGAGTGAAAGGGAGCAGGGTTTCATCTTTGCATTTGAAAAATGCATGAGAGCCCGAGCTCCAGCAGTACAAAACAGGAAAGGAGTTTAATTGCTTTTGCCCTTAAAGAGGGCACGTGGAACCCTCAGCACAGCCACTGTGACCTCGCTGCTGTTTAATGACCGCTCTCAGTTCCACAGCAAAGGAGGTGATTTTTAGCCCAAGAGCTGCCCGTTTCCCTGTGTCCATTACAAGTCTGTAATTGCTGCTGAATGCACTCATTTGTGCAGCTCCTGATGGCAGTGGCAGAGCAGGGGCTGCTGGCTCTGGCTGTAAACACTCTGTGCTGAGAGCCACGCTGTCCTGAGCCCTGCCTGCCCCTCCACAGGCACAGCAGCACATCTCCTCTGAGTGCCCCCTGCTCCTTCGATTCCCCTAAAAGCCTGCAGAGCAGGGGATCCCAAGCACATCCCAGAAATGCTCTGCTCCCTCAGCTTCCCGATGCTGTGAGATGTTGGGCTGAGTGAGGCTGCAGTGACCTTCCACGCTCCGAGCCCTCCGAGGCCAGGGACTGCACCCTGGGCAGCCTCTTGCCTGAGGAGGTGACAAATATTGTGCCTCCATCCCAGACCCCCCTCCTTGCCTGGTTACATTTTCCTCTTTTTTGATGCTTCTTTGCTGCCCACCGGCTTGTGAGGGAGCACAGAGACACAGGGAGCTGCTCATCCTCCATCCAAACCAGTGCCCAAAGCTGTGCTGGTGGGGATCCAGGTGGTCTTGGCTGCCTGCCCCCACACACAGAGGTGAAAGCTCTGGGGCAGAAAACCATCTCCCTGAGGGTCTCCAGCTTTCCCTGCCAAGGTTTGCAGCTCCTGAGTTTGTGTGAGCTGGGCACAGGGTGTGCTGGGCCTGGGGAATGGCACAGCTGGATCCTGAAGAAGTGTGATCCACTGCTGTCAGGAGAGGTGGGAAGACTCCTCTGCAGCATGGATGTGTCTGGGTGCTGGCAGCCCCATGGGAGCCACGGGGTGTGGGCAGGGAGCAGCAGCTGGACAAGGCCAGCAACATCCCGGGCTGCCGTGTCACGGTTTGGGAGAGCAGAGGGGAGGCTGTGGCATGGCGTGTGCAGTGACAGGCTCTGGTGTGTCCCCAGGTGGTGACAGGGAAGAACAGAGACAGCAAGAGGAGGGAGGACGTGCTCAGCCAGCTCAGGTGCCAGCACTCGGAGAGCCTCTCCCTGACGGAGTTCATCAGACGTAAGTGATGTGCTTCAGCCTGCCCACCCCTCCCTGCTGCACCTCGTGCCAGCCAAGGCAGTGTCCTGCTCACTCTGAGTGTCACATGCCTGCCCTGGCAGCGTCCCAGGCCAGGCTGGACAGGGCTTGGAGCAGCCTGGGCTAGTGAAGAGTGTCCCTGCCCATGGATGGGATGGGCTTCAAGGTTCCTTCCAAACCAAATCCTTCTGTGACTTCTGTGATTCATGGCTCATGTGGGCAGCAGGAATCAGAGGCCAACATCTCACCAGAGCCAGGAAAGAGGAGTGTTAGCTGTGAGCCTGGAGCAGAGCCGTGGGAAGGGAGAGACCCCCTTCAGTCAGAGGGGTTTGGGTGTCTCCAGCTGCTCTTGCTCAGCCCTCGGGCCATGGCAGGAATCAGAACCACAGCAGCACTGGCAACTTCTCATCCCCAGAAAACCTCACCAGGCTCCCTCCTCCAAGTCTGGAGACACTGTCCAAGCCAGGCTGACATCCTGTCCCATCGGGAATGGCCAGCACTGCCTGGGGCCAGGGTCTGAGCAGTTAAAATCCAGAGGGAGATTTGAATCCGGTGCAATTAAATTGTTTGGAAATGAGCGGGCTCTTTGTGCTGAAGGGGATCAGCTGGGCTTTAGTCTGTGCAGGCATCTGCTAATGGTTGGGATGTTTGGGTTTTTAAATACTCTGCACTTTGGCAGCTACTTACAAAAAGTGGTCAGTGTCAGCTTCCTCCCTGTTTCCCAAATATTATCCCGTTAATTTATTGGAATTTCTCCGTGTTCTGAAGGTCAGTGCATGGCAGGCACAGCCAGGCAGGCGTGGGCAGGTTTTTTGTCCCGCTGGTGGCAGCGTTTGCTCGTTAGCCTAATGCTCAATTAGAGGAGGCACTCGGGGGTTTCTTCCCCCCCGACCTTGTGGTGCTGTCATTTCGAAACCTGTGTGATGGAAGCGGCTGCGTGGGAGCAGATTGATAGCGCTCAGATGGGATTTTCACACCAACACGCTGCTCTGTGCCGCTGAAACACGAATGGAAATGAGCTCCCTGCTCCTGGCTGCAGAGAGGACGAAATCTCATACCCTGCTCCAGCTGCAGCTCTGGTTCGGGGCTTGAATCAGCGTTGCTGTGTAAGGGCTGTGCTAATAAATTCATTATTTCTGAGAATTTGTCCCCCAAAGCCCAGCTCTAAAATAAATGAAGTGTCTGGTTTGTGTCAGGAGAGCAATCTTGCTGGAATCACCAGGATCTCAAATATAAAACTCTTTTCAGAGCCAGGGACGGGGTGGCAGGTGCTGTGTGATGGTTAGATGGGACAGTGTGGGGGGAAGCCTAAACTTCAGGGCTGGCTCATCTGCAAGTCACTGGAAAGAGAATTTCCTTCTCATTTCATCACTCTCCTGCTTGTTTTGTTTCCTCTCTCTGTTTCTCTTTGTACTATTATTTTCTACATGATAATTGATGAAAGCAGCATTTGGAGATGAGATTCTCCAGCCTGAATCTCCTTGGAAGAGTCCAAGGCCAGGTTGGATGGGGCTGGGAGCACCCTGGGACAGTGGAAGCTATCTTCCAGCAGTAATGAAAAAAGTAGGATTTAGCTTGCCTGAAGTCATTTCCATTGCTAATTTCCAAGCTTCTGTTGAAAACACCTGGGAGGATGTGCAGATTCTGCTGCACATACTGGGAATTAGCCCATTAAAGGTGATCTTCAAAGCAACTGGAACGTTGCATTCCTCACTCGTGACTTGTTTGTTTCTCTTATGGTCCCTAAAGACAGTTTCAAGGATATTTTTTGTTTATTATTTTAAAGTTTCCCCTTGCTTTTCCTGTCTGCCCAGCTTCCTCTCTCCAGCCGCAAGGAGGATCCAGTTGGTGCTGAGGTGGGGATTGCAGAGGATGGAAATCTTGCTGGGGGACCTGCTCAGCTTTTTATCTCTGATCTGAGGTGGCAGAAGGGGTATGGTTTGATTAAAAAGACCAGTGACCTCCAGGAAAAGAACTTTTTGGTGAAAAATTCCCACAAAAGGCTGGATTGGCTCTCAGGAGATTTTTCAGCAAGCAAGCTGAGGTTTCCCATCTGCAACATGGCTGAGAAATTCCAGGGATACTCTTCAAAAATCAGTTCCTTTAGTGGTACTTAGGGGCAAAACCATCTCCCCTCCTGGGTTCATATTGGTGTAAAGCAGCTCCTCTCTCTCCACTGACTGCCAGCCTCCAGAGGGTCACTGTTCCAGGGTCCCTGACCATGCTTGGTGTGCTGGGACCCCTCCAAGGACCTGCTGTGTCAGCTTCCTATGATTTTGGGGCTGCTTGCCTGATCTGGGGGCAGAGTGCTGAGCCAGGAAGGCGATGCTGCCACGAAGGGGAGTTTTGCCTTTGGACATGGAGGACCCCACTGCACCCACAGAGGGTCCTTTTGCTCTTCCCAGAACATTCAGGACAGCCAAAATCCATCCCTGTGTGAGGACAGCCCCCAGCCAAGCCCCAGGGAGATCTCCCCAGATAGAAAGATTGTCCCAGTTGTTTGTCAGCTGCTCAGAGCTAACACCATTAACTTATGGCAGCCCTCTGCATTAATCCTCGCTGTTAATTCCTTATCTCTGCTCCAGCAGATTGGCTGCCCAAGCCCTCATCTGGGAAACTCATCAGCAGTTTGTTTGGAAGTTGCCCTTTGTGTGCCAGCAGAGCAGGGGGGCGTCGGTGGCAGAGCAGCAGCAGCAGCAGCAGGAAGGGGGTTTGGGATGTGCAGGAAGGGGACATCACTCCAGGCTGGACACTGGCAGCTCCCAGCAGCTCCTAGGTTCAGCCCTAGGGCAGTGTTTTTGTGCCTGTAATCAAAAAATGCATTTTTCATGATTGAAACAAAAATGACGCTGAAACTGCAACCGCAGCAAACAAATAAATGAACTTTTAATGACTTCCCATCTACTTTTGTACTTGTTTTGGCAGAAGCTCTGCCAGAAAGCTTCAAGAAAAGGAGTGCAAGGAGATGAGCTTTGCAGTCCCTTCCAACCCAAGCTCTTCTGTGATTCCCTGATGAATGTTTTGCTGCTCTCCATGCAACAGGTTCCCCCTTGTCCTTCCAGGCTTCCCTGCGGTGCTGCTGAGGAACCTGAGGCACCCCGTGTACCTGCTGGTGGTGCTGGCTCAGGTCAACATCTCTGCCATGGTTGCTGGGTTAGCAACGTTCATGGGCAAGTTCCTGGAGAGACAGTTCTCCCTCACAGCGTCCCTGGCCAACATGATCATTGGTAAGTGTTGCTGAGCTTTGGACTCCTTAGAAACCAATCTGAGAATTAGGAAGAATTCCTCTAGAATAAAGCCTCCCCCTCAGAATCGGTTGGAGAGTTCAGAGATCCTGCCACAGAAGTGTTTAAAACACATTTTTGGGCAAACAGCACCTCGGGGAAAGAGGCCTCTGAGGTCTGCAGCAGATAAATCAGAGTAAAGTGAGCAGAGCAGACTGGCAGAGCCCAGGGCTGAGTGCAGGCAGGAAGATTAAATGCTGAATCAGTGCTGTCCTGTGTGCCCAGCTGAGCTGCTCCCAGCCTTGATTTACCCTCTGCATTCAAGTCAGCACCATGTTCCATGGATTAATTTCTCCAGCCTTTGTTCTCACTCCTGGGTCTTGCTTGGCCTTTTTCTTTCAGATCAAAAAGCTTTCTGTCGCTGGAAATTCCTTCCTTGCGTGGGTATTTATGGGCTGAAAGCAACCTGCCCATTGATTCTCAGCTGAACAATTTGCTTGTCTCTAGCTGAACTTTGGTCTTCCCCTAAAAACTGGGGGGGTTTTATATAATTGGGATTTTACAAGGGAGACCACAGAAATTGGCACATTCCTGCACTGCACAGAAATCAAACATCCTCCCCAGGCTTGCTTGGTGTTTCTTCCTGTCAGCACAGAAAAATCACATTTTGCTGGGTGAAGCTTTCCACAGCTCCTGACATCTTCCATCCATGGATACATAAGTTTGCTGTGGGATTCTGCTGCTTCTGAAAAGCAGCTTTTGTGTAGCATTATTCCACCAGTCCCTGCAATAATCTTGGTCCCTTCCAAATCACCTGTGCTGAAAAATACGAACCCAGCATCAGATCCTCTGGTGCTTTGCTGTGGGGAGGGACTGATAGAGAGCACAGATGGAAAACAAGGTACTGTGATAGGACAAGGGGGAATGGCTTTAGACTGGGTATTAGGAGGGAATCCTTCCCTGGTAGGGTGGGGATGCCCTGGCACAGCCACAGCTGTGATCCCTGTGATCCCTGGAAGTGTCCAAGGCCAGGCTGGACACTGGGGCTGGGAGCCGCCTGGGATGGTGGAAGGGGGTGGAACTGGGTGATGTTTAAGGTCCCTCCCAAGCCAGCCCACTGTGTGGTTCCCTGATTTCGGTGCCCTGCCTTTCCCAGGTGCTGTGAACATCCCTGGGGCCATGGTGGGGATCGTGGTGGGCGGTGCCATCCTGAAGCGGTTCCAGATGTCTCTGAGGCAGTGCAGTGCCCTGTGTGTCCTGGGCATGCTGCTCTGCCTGCTCACCGCCTTCCCCCTGCTCTTCCTGGGCTGCCCCACGCAGAAGGTGGCAGGTGTCACCTACTGGCACAGGTACGGCGGGCTGGGCACAGGGGCACTCCCAGGTGGGCACAGCCCAGCCACGGGCACTTCCTAGGGCTGGGAGCCAAGCAGAATCCCCAGAAACGGGTTTATTCCTTCAGGAGAAGCAGCTAATGGATACAAAGTAAGAGATTGTTGTGGATAAACCCTGAGTGTGCTGTGTCCTCAGGTTTAGGGCAGCAAATGTACTGCTAGCCTCCGTGACTTGTCCCACACTTGGTGGAGTCATTTCAGCTTTAGCTCCTTAGGGGTGAAACCTTTTCAACATGAGATTTTTAGAATCAGGATTAAAAGAGTTCCGCCAGTGAAATTTCCTACTGAGCAGCAAGTGTGGAACCCAAAGTAAACACCTTTTTGGCACAAACAGCACAGGTTTTTATCTTGGAAAACATGGTGGATGAGTAATTCAGGCAGGGGCCAGCCCTGGAGTCACCCCATCCAAGCTGTGGCAGCTGAAAGTGGGCAGGACCTTCTTGTGTGCCCTCAAGGCTTGACCCAGGTCTCTGAATTCCCTGCCCAGAGTCCTGTGGTCCAGCCCTGAGGGGGAATCTCCCTCCCTGCCTCCCACAGTGGTGCTGCAAGAATCCCAAGCCCAGGGTTGGGACCCGGTTTGAAGGAAGAGGGTGGCTCCTGTACCCGGCTGTGGTTGGGATGCTTTGCCCAGGCAGAGCAAAGGCTTGGGGCAGTGTTGGAATTCCTGTGGGTCCTCCCTGCCACCTGGGCAAGGCTTTGGTGTGCAGAACCATGAATCATGAACACTTTCCTCCCGCTCAGCTCTGGCTCTGGACACCACGACATGGAGTGCAACGCGCGGTGCCGCTGCCCCAAGACGGGCTTCAACCCCATCTGCGGCTCCGACGGCGTGGAATACACCTCGCCCTGCTCTGCTGGCTGCAGCCACCTGGCTGCCCTCACAGACAGCTCTGTCCTGGTGAGTCCTGCTCAGGAGGGCTGAGCAGTGCCCAGCTCCGGCCGGAGCACAGGCTGCCAAGCCAAGGCTCTTCTTGAGGGGAATTCAGCAGTGCAGGAGCTGGAAGAGCGGGGTTTGCCCCTGGCCTTCCTTCGGTTTAGGATTATTCTGGTCTCTCCCCTGCTGGTCCCAGCCTGTCACTGAGCCCTGGTGGCTCTGAGTTTCCCCAGCTGCTCTGTTGGCTCTGCAGACGCGGCGGTTCGGGAAATCTTTGCCTCTAAAACACCCACCTGCAGGTGGCTAGCAGCCCGTGTGGGATGAGTGGCTTTCCCCGGGCACAGGATGCAGCTCGGGACTGTCTGGCCAGTGTGCAGCAGCGTTTTGTTAATTAACAGCACTTCATTTTAATAACAATTATGATTGCTGCCTAGTCCCAAATGTGCTTTCCTGCACCACCACCCCTGTCTTTTGTACAGCACATCCTTTCCAACTGCTTTGATGATGCCTCTCTCTTCCAGTTCTTTCTCAGAACACACTTTCTCCTTTACAGTTTTCTTACCATTTTCAGCATCTCTGCCAGTACAGGGACCTGTGGCACCCATTGCCTGCTGCCTTCCCTGTCCCAGGGTGTCCAGGAGCCCTCCCAGCCTGCAGAAAACCCTACAATTGTGTGGCCCAGCTTTGCTGCAGCCCTTCCAGAGGGCACCATGTAAGCTTGGATGTAGGAGCGAGGTTTTGGGAGACCCTGAGCTGCCCCTGCCTCTGGGATCACCCTTCTGCAAACTGCCACACCCTCTGGCAACCAAAAGGTCATGCTCATTTTATTTAAAGGTCTCTTAAAAAAAAACCTCAGGGGTTTCTTGTTTAAAACAAAAAAAGAGAGAATTGTGACTAAAAAGCAGAGAAAAATCCCTCATCCATCACCCCAGGGCATCTTTGCTGTAAGGCTCTGCTAGTTATTTATGGCCTCTCTCAAAGGTGAGGTTTTCCACGTTTGATTTAGCACCACCCCTGGGCTCTGGCTGCAGCTCTGCCCTGCACACAGACCTGGATGGAGGGGCTCACATCCCTGTGCCAGGCCCTTAGCTCCCTCAGCCAGGAATTCCTCCCCAGTATCCCATCCAACCCTGCCCTCTGGCAGTGGGAAGCCATTCCCTGTGTCCTGTCCCTCCATCCCTTGTGCCTCTCCAGCTCTCCTGGAGCACTGGATGGGGCTCTGAGGTCTCCCCAAAGTAGCGAGTACTAATTACTGCTAATTATTTCCAGACAAGTCCTACCCCCTCTCCTTCACTCCGGCAGCTGGCAGCGTTCCCTTCCATCTGCACATCCCTGGGCACGTGGGCAGCCTCTGGATGTCGTTTCCTCTTTGCAGAACTACACCGAGTGCAGCTGCATCGCGGGGCCAGGGGGGTTCGCCAGGCCGGGCACCTGCGGCACCGCCTGCTCCCACCTCTTCGTGCCCTTCGTGGTCCTGTCCTGCCTGGCAGGGATCCTCGCCAGCACATCCCACACACCGTCCTTCATGCTTATCCTGAGGTGGGCACAGTCCTGGGCAGCCACTGAGGGCTTCCAGAGGGGAGATTTGGGCCAGGAGGAAGGATTTCTCCAGCTGTGGGACTGGGGGTTCAACCAGCCCTGGACTGCACCTCCTGCCCTGTTCCTGCAGCCTGGGGGCTAAACCAGCCCTGGACTGCACCTCCTGCC
>NC_031768.1:113613486-113615073 GCF_001522545.3 Parus major
TGTTCCTGCAGCCTGGGGGCTAAACCAGCCCTGGACTGCACCTCCTGCCCTGTTGCTGCTGTGTTTTCTCCTCAGCACACCGTGTGCCATTAACTCAGCAGTAATTCAGCACAGCAGCACTTGGGCGCTCCTTAAGCAGCTCTGTGTGAAGTTAAGTTTAATTACCTTGCTTTGCTTGAAAGCAGCCTCTCCTCGGAGTGCAGAGAGGCAATTAGGGGTCCAGCTTCCCACATCCTTGGAAAGGTGCTTGTGGGGTGGAGCAGGATGAAGCCAGCCTAGATGTGAGCCCAAGCCGGTGGGGTGAGACCCCAGGATGGGTAAAGCTGAGGGAGAGGGGAAAGCCATGGGGGAATCTCTGTCTTAGGCTATAAATGAACTTCCAAGCTCTTCCTTGGTCTGGCAGGATTTTCAGGCCAAGGAAAGGCCATGTTTAGCCCTAATGAATGAACCCTCATTAGCTTTGGTGATGTGAATGGGAGCTCCCTGGCATCCTCGGTGGCTGGGTTGAAGGACAAGTGTGTGGGTGAGGAGCTGTGCCAAGGAGGGAAGCATCCATCCTGGTGAGATTGCCAGAGGGCACGTGTTCTGTTTTGTTTTTCAGGAGCATCCAGCCTGAAGACAAATCGTTCGCTGTTGGGATACAGTTCATGCTGCTGAGAGTTTTAGGTGATTTGAAATGTGCTAAAATACCATCCTGGCAAATAATGGCAGCTCTCGGAGAGGGCTTTCCCAAGGCAGGGGAAGATGCTGCCCTGCCTGTTCTGGGGGTGCATGTGAGGGGGATGAGACAAGGCAGCTCCAAGGGCTCCATCTCCGTGTGTAAACAAAGGAGGGCTGGGAATAACTTCAGGTTCAGGAGCTTAGGCTGTGTGCAGACACTGCTCTGCTCGCTCCAGCGTATCAGGGAACTCCAAACCCCGTGCTGCGATCCCCCCAGCTGTTTTTCCAAAGGGGAAAATCCATGTTCCCCTGGAGGTCCCCAGGATGTGCCACAGCAGCCTTGGGAAGAAGCAGTAAATGCTCAGAGTATAGAGGAAGTGAGCACTGGAATGGGCTGCCTGGGGTGGTGGTGGAGTCCCTGTCACTGAAATGTTCAGGAGGTACCTGGCTGTGCCACCTGGGGACATGGTTCAGGCTGTGGCACCTGGGGACACGGTTTAGGCTGTGGCACCTGGGGACATGGTTCAAGCTGTGGCACCTGGGGACATGGTTCAGGCTGTGGCACCTGGGGAGACGGTTCAGGCTGTGGCACTTGGGGACATGGTTCAGGCTGTGGCACTTGGGGAGGCCGTGGCACCTGGGCCGTGGTGTTGGGGTGCTTGTGCCCCAGCAGGCCAGGCTGACCCTGTGTTCCAGCGTGGATGCCGGGCCCAGTGCTGTACGGCAGCGCCATCGACACCAGCTGCGTGCTGTGGGAGAGGAGGTGTGAGCGCACGGCCGCCTGCCGCTACTACGACAACACGCTCTTCAGGCAGAGGTAGGGATGGACAGCGGGCTTGGGGACACCAAAGTGCTGTGCGTGGCTCCAGGAGCTCACAGGGACACTTCCAGCCCCACCAGGCCCTGCAGGCCGCACACACACACAGG